>NW_027189150.1:225000-390000 GCF_040958095.1 Procambarus clarkii | reverse complement strand
ACCGCTAATTCTAACAGCCGTCTGTACATTTTACTACAAAATCCAGACACTGAATTAGTGTCAGCAAATAACTGATTAACACAAATATCAATGGTTTCCAACAAAGGAATATTAGTAAAGAGTGATTCAACATCGAAAGTAGCCATTATAGTTGGGAACTCAAAATTTAAAGAAGAAAGTTCCTTTACAAAATCCTGAGAATTTCTCACAGTAAATTCATTATGCGTTAATGGTTCTAATAATGGAACTAATAATAATGGAATAATTAAAAGTGTCAATCGCTGATAAAATAGGACGAATCGGTATACCTGTTTTATGAACTTTAGGAAACAAATATAAGATGCCTGGCTTAGAGCCAGTTGCAAGCAATTTTGTATAATCAAAAAGAAAGTCTTTCAGACCTGTTTAAAACTCTATTTAGTTTATCCTCACATTTCAAAATATACGAAAAGGGGTCTATATCAAGCAACTTAAATTTAGAGAGGTCTTCTAACAACCTTTCAACCTTATTTACATAATCTAACTTGTCCAAAACCACTATACCCCTACCTTTATCTGGTCTAGTAATACAAATACTCCCATCATTCTTTAAGGCATAAATATATTGTAATTTCTTTTTATCAAATGGAGGGAAGGTAGATTTATATTTATCGAAGTCATTAAAGACTTCATGTGCTAAGGAAGAAATAGTACTGATGATATTGATCCAACTATAATTTGTACCAGTCCTTAGGGTGCAAGTTTTCAATGTATTACATAACCGCTCAAAACCTAAAAAATGATTAACAAAGTTCTTTCTCGATGGGAAATGACACTTGTGTATAACTGTTTGTGCCACTTGCGTATAACTGTTTGTGCCACTTGCGTATAACTGTTTGTGCCACCTGTGTATAACTGTTTGTGCCACCTGTGTATAACTGTTTGTGCCACTTGCGTATAACTGTTTGTGCCACTTGCGTATAACTGTTTGTGCCACTTGCGTATAACTGTTTGTGCCACCTGTGTATAACTGTTTGTGCCACTTGCGTATAACTGTTTGTGCCACTTGCGTATAACTGTTTGTGCCACCTGTGTATAATTGTTTGTGCCACTTGCGTATAACTGTTTGTGCCACTTGCGTATAACTGTTTGTGCCACCTGTGTATAACTGTTTGTGCCACCTGTGTATAACTGTGCCACCTGTGTATAACTGTTTGTGCCACTTGTGTATAACTGTGCCACCTGTGTATAACTGTGCCACCTGTGTATAACTGTGCCACCTGTGTATAACTGTGCCACCTGTGTATAACTGTTTGTGCCACTTGGGTATAACTGTGCCACCTGTGTATAACTATTTGTGCCACCTGTGTATAACTGTTTGTGCCACTTGTGTATAACTGTTTGTGCCACCTGTGTATAACTATTTGTGCCACCTGCGTATAACTGTGCAACCTGTGTATAACTGTTTGTGCCACCTGTGTATAACTGTTTGTGCCACTTGTGTATAACTGTTTGTGCCACCTGTGTATAACTATTTGTGCCACCTGCGTATAACTGTGCAACCTGTGTATAACTGTTTGTGCCACCTGTGTATAACTGTTTGTGCCACCTGTGTATAACTGTTTGTGCCACCTGTGTATAACTGTGTCACCTGTGTATAACTGTTTGTGCCACCTGTGTATAACTGTTTGTGCCACCTGTGTATAACTGTGTCACTTGGGTATAACTGTTTGTGCCACCTTTGTATAACTGTTTGTGCCACCCGTGTATAACTGTTTGTGCCACCTGTGTATAACTGTGTCACCTGTGTATAACTGTTTGTGCCACCTGTGTATAACTGTTTGTGCCACCTGTGTATAACTGTTTGTGCCACCTGTATATAACTGTGTCACCTGTGTATAACTGGTTGTGCCACCTGTGTATAACTGTGTCACCTGTGTATAACTGGTTGTGCCACCTGTGTATAACTGGTTGTGCCACCTGTGTATAACTGGTTGTGCCACCTGTGTATAACTGGTTGTGCCACCTGTGTATAACTGTTTGTGTCACCTGTGTATAACTGGTTGTGCCACCTGTGTGTAACTGTTTGTGTCACCTGTGTATAACTGTTTGTGCCACCTGTGTATAACTGGTTGTGCCACCTGTGTGTAACTGTTTGTGTCACCTGTGTATAACTGGTTGTGCCACCTGTGTGTAACTGTTTGTGTCACCTGTGTATAACTGTTTGTGCCACTTGTGTATAACTGTGTCACTTGGGTATAACTGTCCCACCTGTGTATAACTGGTTGTGCCACCTGTGTATAACTGGTTGTGCCACCTGTGTATAACTGGTTGTGCCACCTGTGTATAACTGGTTGTGCCACCTGTGTATAACTGGTTGTGCCACCTGTGTGTAACTGTTTGTGTCACCCGTGTATAACTGTTTGTGCCACTTGTGTATAACTGTTTGTGCCACCTGTGTATAACTGTGCCACCTTTGTATAACTGTTTGTGCCACCTGTGTATAACTGTTTGTGTGACCTGTGTATAACTGTTTGTGCCACCTGTGTATAACTGTGCCTCCCGTGTATAACTTTGCCACCTTTGTATAACTGTTTGTGACACCTGTGTATAACTGTGCCACCTTTGTATTACGGTTTGTGCCACCTGTGTATAAGTGTTTATGCCACCTGTGTATAAGTGTTTGTGTCACCTGTGTATAAGTGTTTGTGCCACCTGTGTATAAGTGTTTGTGCCACCTGTGTATAACTGTTTGTGCCACTTGTGTATAACTGTTTGTGCCACCTGTGTATAACTGTTTGTGCCACCTGTGTATAACTGTTTGTGCCACTTGTATATAACTGTGCCACCTGTGTATAACTGTTTGTGCCACCTGTGTATAACTGTTTGTGCCACTTGCGTATAACTGTTTGTGCCACTTGCGTATAACTGTTTGTGCCACCTGTGTATAACTGTTTGTGCCACCTGTGTATAACTGTGCCACCTGTGTATAACTGTTTGTGCCACTTGTGTATAACTGTTTGTGCCACCTGTGTATAACTGTGCCACCTGTGTATAACTGTGCCACCTGTGTATAACTGTGCCACCTGTGTATAACTGTTTGTGCCACTTGGGTATAACTGTGCCACCTGTGTATAACTATTTGTGCCACCTGTGTATAACTGTTTGTGCCACTTGTGTATAACTGTTTGTGCCACCTGTGTATAACTATTTGTGCCACCTGCGTATAACTGTGCAACCTGTGTATAACTGTTTGTGCCACCTGTGTATAACTGTTTGTGCCACTTGTGTATAACTGTTTGTGCCACCTGTGTATAACTATTTGTGCCACCTGCGTATAACTGTGCAACCTGTGTATAACTGTTTGTGCCACCTGTGTATAACTGTTTGTGCCACCTGTGTATAACTGTTTGTGCCACCTGTGTATAACTGTTTGTGCCACCTGTGTATAACTGTGTCACCTGTGTATAACTGTTTGTGCCACCTGTGTATAACTGTTTGTGCCACCTGTGTATAACTGTGTCACTTGGGTATAACTGTTTGTGCCACCTTTGTATAACTGTTTGTGCCACCCGTGTATAACTGTTTGTGCCACCTGTGTATAACTGTGTCACCTGTGTATAACTGTTTGTGCCACCTGTGTATAACTGTTTGTGCCACCTGTGTATAACTGTGTCACCTGTGTATAACTGGTTGTGCCACCTGTGTATAACTGTGTCACCTGTGTATAACTGGTTGTGCCACCTGTGTATAACTGGTTGTGCCACCTGTGTATAACTGGTTGTGCCACCTGTGTATAACTGGTTGTGCCACCTGTGTATAACTGTTTGTGTCACCTGTGTATAACTGGTTGTGCCACCTGTGTGTAACTGTTTGTGTCACCTGTGTATAACTGGTTGTGCCACCTGTGTGTAACTGTTTGTGTCACCTGTGTATAACTGTTTGTGCCACTTGTGTATAACTGTGTCACTTGGGTATAACTGTCCCACCTGTGTATAACTTGGTTGTGCCACCTGTGTATAACTGGTTGTGCCACCTGTGTATAACTGGTTGTGCCACCTGTGTATAACTGGTTGTGCCACCTGTGTGTAACTGTTTGTGTCACCTGTGTATAACTGTTTGTGCCACTTGTGTATAACTGTTTGTGCCACCTGTGTATAACTGTGCCACCTTTGTATAACTGTTTGTGCCACCTGTGTATAACTGTTTGTGTGACCTGTGTATAACTGTTTGTGCCACCTGTGTATAACTGTGCCTCCCGTGTATAACTGTGCCACCTTTGTATAACTGTTTGTGACACCTGTGTATAACTGTGCCACCTTTGTATTACGGTTTGTGCCACCTGTGTATAAGTGTTTATGCCACCTGTGTATAAGTGTTTGTGCCACCTGTGTATAAGTGTTTGTGCCACCTGTGTATAACTGTTTGTGCCACTTGTGTATAACTGTTTGTGCCACCTGTGTATAACTGTTTGTGCCACTTGTATATAACTGTGCCACCTGTGTATAACTGTTTGTGCCACCTGTGTATAACTGTTTGTGCCACCTGTGTATAACTGTTTGTGCCACTTGTATATAACTGTGCCACCTGAGTATAACTGTTTGTGCCACCTGTGTATAACTGTGCCACTTGTATATAACTGTGCCATCTGAGTATAACTGTTTGTGCCACCTGTGTATAACTGTGCCACTTGTATATAACTGTGCCACCTGTGTATAACTGCTGGAGGGACAATTGCAACTTATACCATCTTGAAATGTATATGGGATAAGATGCAATTGTTTACCTTATTTGTAATATAAATTATACCACATATGGTGGTCAAACTACTGTATTATGAATAATACTACTCTATCTATTGTTTAATAAATATGAAGGCTTGGCTGAGTGGTTGATATGGCCTGTTTAGGCTGGATATTTTCCCAACATCTGTTTAGGGTGTGGCAACATGTGCCTCAGAGTGCCACGTAATGGCGGCTTGGTGTACAGCAAGGACAAGACAGCGTCGCAAATTATGTTGGTCTGCTCACCTCTTTATCTTCAAATCACAAGCTTACCTGTCGAATGAATGGAATTAATAATGTTTCCATAAACATATAAAGCACAGGTGTGACATGAAATATTTGTATATGTATAGTGCTAAGTAAACTTACTTTGTTGAGCTTTAAGCTCTCAGTATGACCAGCATGTATTTATAGATTTAGATTTAAGGCCTCATAAAAAAGTCGGATACCCAGGTATTCCTGTGTTTGATGTAGAGGGCGCTGTGGCTGGAGCACTATTGGACGGTTTAAATAACATCTGCAGTGCCGCGAATGTGAACCTCAAGGAGACATTCTGCCTCCAGTCCCTTTGTTTTGATTCTGTTTGTACGTGACTGGCAGCCTCCCTCCCCCAGCTGGGGTTCCAGTAATATTCTCTCAATATTCTGAATTTAATTTAAGGATATAGGGAAGCAAGCTTTATTTTGTGATGTATTTAATTATCTTCAGTCTTAGTGAATACTATTTTATTAAGTTTAAACACCAGACTGAGGTTTTAAAGGAAATGAGAATTTAATGTGTGTTGCGTGATGACGTCACGAAAACACCCCATTCTCTTTTTCTTTTTCTCTTCAGAGATGTCATTCTCTGACATCTGTACATAACTGTTTGTGCAACTTAGACATACCTGTTTGTACAACTTATATATACTTGTTTGTACATCGAATATATACCTGTTTGTACAACTTATATATACCTGTTTGTTCAACTTATATATACCTGTTTGTTCAACTTATATATACCTGTTTGTTCAACTTATATATACCTGTTTGTACAACTTATATATACCTGTTTGTACAACTTATATATACCTGTTTGTACAACTTATATATACCTGTTTGTGTCACCTGTGTATATACATTTTGTGCCACCTATGTATAAATGTTTGTGACACCAATGTATACCTTTTTCAGTCAACTATATATATATATATATATATATATATATATATATATATATATATATATATATATATATATATATATATATATATATATATATATTTATATATATTTATATATATATATATATATATATATATATATATATATATATTAGTATATTTTGGTAGCAGTCTTTCCTGTAGACATATATTATTAAATATGACCGAAAAAGTAAGATTAATAATTCTAACACGAATTTTCTCAATCTTTCGTACATTACGCTTCACTGTTGGAGGTAAATCAAAAATCACTTCTCCAAAATTCATTTTTATTTCTAGTCTGACGCGACACGGGCGCGTTTCGTAAAACTTATTACATTTTCAAAGACTTCACAAATACACAACTGATTAGAACTTGCGTTTCCCTGATTTTATATCTACATTTGAGTGAGGTGGGAAGGGTGATGTGGCATTACATTTGAGTGAGGTGGGAAGGGTGATGTGGCATTAACACAAGACAGAACACTAGGGGATATTAATAGGGTATTAAAAGTATCAACACAAGACAGAACAGAAACAATGGGTATTGAATAGAAGTGTTTGTAGAAAGCCTATTGGTCCATATTTCTTGATGCTTCTATATTGGAGCGGAGTCTTGAGGTGGGTAGAATATAGTTGTGCAATAATTGGCTGTTGATTGCTAGTGTTGACTTCTTGATGTGTAGTGCCTCGCAAACGTCAAGCCGCCTGCTATCGCTGTATCTATCGATGATTTCTGTGTTGTTTACTAGGATTTCTCTGGCGATGGTTTGGTTATGGGAAGAGATTATATGTTCCTTAATGGAGCCCTGTTGTTTATGCATCGTTAAACGCCTAGAAAGAGATGTTGTTGTCTTGCCTATATACTGGGTTTTTTGGAGCTTACAGTCCCCAAGTGGGCATTTGAAGGCATAGACGACGTTAGTCTCTTTTAAAGCGTTCTGTTTTGTGTCTGGAGAGTTTCTCATGAGTAGGCTGGCCGTTTTTCTGGTTTTATAGTAAATCGTCAGTTGTATCCTCTGATTTTTGTCTGTAGGGATAACGTTTCTATTAACAATATCTTTCAGGACCCTTTCCTCTGTTTTATGAGCTGTGGAAAAGAAGTTCCTGTAAAATAGTCTAATAGGGGGTATAGGTGTTGTGTTAGTTGTCTCTTCGGAGGTTGCATGGCTTTTCACTTTCCTTCTTATGATGTCTTCGATGAAACCATTGGAGAAGCCGTTATTGACTAGGACCTGCCTTACCCTACAGAGTTCTTCGTCGACTTGCTTCCATTCTGAGCTGTGGCTGAGAGCACGGTCGACGTATGCGTTAACAACACTCCTCTTGTACCTGTCAGGGCAGTCGCTGTTGGCATTTAGGCACATTCCTATGCTTGTTTCCTTTGTGTAGACTGCAGTGTGGAAACCTCCGCCCTTTTCCATGACTGTTACATCTAGAAAAGGCAGCTTCCCATCCTTTTCCGTCTCGTAAGTGAAACACAGCACGGAACTCTGCTCAAATGCCTCCTTCAGCTCCTGCAGATGTCTGACATCAGGTACCTGTGTAAAAATGTCGTCAACATACCTGCAGTATATGGCCGGTTTCAAGTTCATGTCGACTAAGACTTTTTGCTCGATGGTACCCATGTAGAAGTTTGCAAACAGGACACCTAGGGGAGAACCCATGGCGACCCCATCTACTTGCTTATACATGTGCCCATCCGGGCTCAAGAAGGGTGCCTCTTTAGTACAAGCTTGGAGTAGTTTCCTCAGAATACTTTCTGGCATGTCAAGAGGAGTACAGGCTGGATCACGATACACTCTGTCGGCTATCATTCCGATTGTCTCGTCCACAGGTACGTTGGTAAACAGCGATTCTACGTCCAACGAGGCTCTTATCCCTGTGGCCCGTGCGCCCCGCAGTAAGTCCACAAATTCCTTTGGAGACTTCAGGCTGAAGGCGCAAGGAACATAAGGAGTCAGCAGGCCGTTGAGTCGCTTCGCCAGTCTGTACGTGGGTGTGGGTATCTGGCTAATGATTGGCCGAAGTGGGTTTCCAGGCTTGTGCGTCTTGACATTTCCATACGCATATCCAGGTTTATATTCCCCAATGATCTTTGGCAGGTGGAGTCCGGATTTCTTGGCGTTCACAGTTTCGATCAGTTTGTTGACCTTTGCTTTTAATTCGGCTGTAGTGTCCTTCGTTACCCTTTGGAACTTAGTTTGGTCAGAGAGTATGATGTTCATTTTCGCCAGATATTCGTCTTTTTTAAGAATGACATATATTGGCGACTTGTCACCTCTCCTGACAACTATCTCCTTGTTCTCACGAAGGCTTTTAGCTGCCGCTTTAAGCTCGGGGGACAGTATGGTGCTTCTGTAGTTGCCTCGATTCTTTCCTCCTTCTGCAATAAGTTCTGCTTGTAAGGTATCTTTGGTTGTGACCTTCTTTTGTGTCTCGAGGTCGAATATGTCGTCCAACAGAATTTCCAACTCTACTTTCCGGGCCATTTCACTCGGTCTGGACATAACATGACAGTTTATGCCCAGATTTAGGAGAGTGACTTGGTCCTCAGTGAGGTTAATTCCTGCAAGGTTCAGGAAGCCATCTCTTGGTCGTGGAATTGCCATAGGTCCTCCATATAATGTTGTTAGTTTCTTGATAATCCTTGTTTCAGTGCTGAGGTGATGTTGGTCTGTGAGGACCATATTGCAGAAGGAGGAAAGAATCGAGGCAACTACAGAAGCACCATACCCACTTCGGCCAATCATTAGCCAGATACCCACACCCACGTACAGACTGGCGAAGCGACTCAACGGCCTGCTGACTCCTTATGTTCCTTGCGCCTTCAGCCTGAAGTCTCCAAAGGAATTTGTGGACTTACTGCGGGGCGCACGGGCCACAGGGATAAGAGCCTCGTTGGACGTAGAATCGCTGTTTACCAACGTACCTGTGGACGAGACAATCGGAATGATAGCCGACAGAGTGTATCGTGATCCAGCCTGTACTCCTCTTGACATGCCAGAAAGTATTCTGAGGAAACTACTCCAAGCTTGTACTAAAGAGGCACCCTTCTTGAGCCCGGATGGGCACATGTATAAGCAAGTAGATGGGGTCGCCATGGGTTCTCCCCTAGGTGTCCTGTTTGCAAACTTCTACATGGGTACCATCGAGCAAAAAGTCTTAGTCGACATGAACTTGAAACCGGCCATATACTGCAGGTATGTTGACGACATTTTTACACAGGTACCTGATGTCAGACATCTGCAGGAGCTGAAGGAGGCATTTGAGCAGAGTTCCGTGCTGTGTTTCACTTACGAGACGGAAAAGGATGGGAAGCTGCCTTTTCTAGATGTAACAGTCATGGAAAAGGGCGGAGGTTTCCACACTGCAGTCTACACAAAGGAAACAAGCATAGGAATGTGCCTAAATGCCAACAGCGACTGCCCTGACAGGTACAAGAGGAGTGTTGTTAACGCATACGTCGACCGTGCTCTCAGCCACAGCTCAGAATGGAAGCAAGTCGACGAAGAACTCTGTAGGGTAAGGCAGGTCCTAGTCAATAACGGCTTCTCCAATGGTTTCATCGAAGACATCATAAGAAGGAAAGTGAAAAGCCATGCAACCTCCGAAGAGACAACTAACACAACACCTATACCCCCTATTAGACTATTTTACAGGAACTTCTTTTCCACAGCTCATAAAACAGAGGAAAGGGTCCTGAAAGATATTGTTAATAGAAACGTTATCCCTACAGACAAAAATCAGAGGATACAACTGACGATTTACTATAAAACCAGAAAAACGGCCAGCCTACTCATGAGAAACTCTCCAGACACAAAACAGAACGCTTTAAAAGAGACTAACGTCGTCTATGCCTTCAAATGCCCACTTGGGGACTGTAAGCTCCAAAAAACCCAGTATATAGGCAAGACAACAACATCTCTTTCTAGGCGTTTAACGATGCATAAACAACAGGGCTCCATTAAGGAACATATAATCTCTTCCCATAACCAAACCATCGCCAGAGAAATCCTAGTAAACAACACAGAAATCATCGATAGATACAGCGATAGCAGGCGGCTTGACGTTTGCGAGGCACTACACATCAAGAAGTCAACACTAGCAATCAACAGCCAATTATTGCACAACTATATTCTACCCACCTCAAGACTCCGCTCCAATATAGAAGCATCAAGAAATATGGACCAATAGGCTTTCTACAAACACTTCTATTCAATACCCATTGTTTCTGTTCTGTCTTGTGTTGATACTTTTAATACCCTATTAATATCCCCTAGTGTTCTGTCTTGTGTTAATGCCACATCACCCTTCCCACCTCACTCAAATGTAATGCCACATCACCCTTCCCACCTCACTCAAATGTAGATATAAAATCAGGGAAACGCAAGTTCTAATCAGTTGTGTATTTGTGAAGTCTTTGAAAATGTAATAAGTTTTACGAAACGCGCCCGTGTCGCGTCAGACTAGAAATAAAAATGAATTTTGGAGAAGTGATTTTTTATTTACCTCCAACAGTGAAGCGTAATGTACGAAAGATTGAGAAAATTCGTGTTAGAATTATTAATCTTACTTTTTCGGTCATATTTAATAATATATATATATATATATATATATATATATATATATATATATATATATATATATATATATATATATATATATATATATATACACCTGTTTGTCCCACCTGTATATAACTGTTTTGTCATCTTTGTATAACTGTTTGTGCCACCGGTATAAAACGGTTAGAGCCACCTGTTTATGCCTGTTTGTAACACTTGTCTAGAACTGTTTATGCCACCTATTTTTCCAAGCTGAGACACTTGAATTGGACTATGTCTCGCTTCTGGCAAGTCCACGTTCAATTCCCCACCGTTCAAGAGGTTGACACGATTCCTTTCCTCTGTCCTATCCCAAACCCTTATATCCCTTCAAAGTGCTATATAGTTGTAATGGTTTAGTTCTATAGGGCAGACCTGACAGCTGAGTGGACAGCGCTCGGGATTCGTAGTCCTGGGTTTCCGGGCTCGATTCCCGGTGTAGGCGAAAACAAATATGCACAGTTTCTTTCACACTGATGCTCCTGTTACCTAGCAGTAAATAGGCACCTGGGAGTTAGACAGCTCCTACGGGCTGCTTACTGGGGGTGTGTAACAAAAAGGAGGCCTGGTCGAGGACCGGGCCGCGGGGACGCTAAGCCCCGAAATCATCTCCAGATAACCTGTATAGATAATCTGTGAGACCTGTAAAGAAGATAATCTGTATTTCACAGTTTGTGCCACTTTTATATAAATGTTTGTGTCATTTGTGTACAACTTTTTTTTTTTTGCCGCAAATATAAGTGAAGGGACACCGTTGTGTAATTGTTATTTCCAGCAGTGTATAACTTTTTGAGCCTCTTGAATATACCAGTTTATGTTACCTTTATATAACTGTTTGTGCCTCTTGTCTATAACTGTTTGTGCCATCTGAGCATAACTTTTTTGTGCCACCTGTGTTTAACTGAGCCACCTGCGTATAACTGAGCCACCTGCGTATAACTGTGCCACCTGTGTATAACTGTGCCACCTGTGTATAACTGAGCCACCTGTGTATAACTGTGCCACCTGTGTATAACTGAGCCACCTGTGTATAACTGTGCCACCTGTGTATAACTGTGCCACCTGTGTATAACTGTGCCACCTGTGTATAACTGAGCCACCTGTGTATAACTGTGCCACCTGTGTATAACTGAGCCACCTGTGTATAACTGTGCCACCTGTGTATAACTGTGCCACCTGTGTATAACTGTGCCACCTGTGTATAACTGTGCCACCTGTGTATAACTGTGCCACCTGTGTATAACTGTGCCACCTGTGTATAACTGTGCCACCTGTGTATAACTGTGCCACCTGTGTATAACTGAGCCACCTGTGTATAACTGTGCCACCTGTGTATAACTGAGCCACCTGTGTATAACTGTGCCACCTGTGTATAACTGTGCCACCTGTGTATAACTGAGCCACCTGTGTATAACTGTGCCACCTGTGTATAACTGAGCCACCTGTGTATAACTGTGCCACCTGCGTATAACTGTGCCACCTGCGTATAACTGTGCCACCTGTGTATAACTGTGCCACCTGTGTATAACTGTGCCACCTGTGTATAACTGAGCCACCTGTGTATAACTGTGCCACCTGTGTATAACTGTGCCACCTGTGTATAACTGTGCCACCTGCGTATAACTGTGCCACCTGTGTATAACTGTGCCACCTGTGTATAACTGTGCCACCTGTGTATAACTGTGCCACCTGTGTATAACTGTGCCACCTGTGTATAACTGTGCCACCTGTGTATAACTGTGCCACCTGCGTATAACTGTGCCACCTGTCCTAAGTATTAGACGTTACTGATTTTGATAGCTGTGTTAACTACCTTTATGTTCATGAAGTTCATTAATGTGACTAATTGAGCTGTGTGTTGAAGCTCTTTGTTCTGAAGAAAGTATCAATTGTATACTTGTGTATATCAGTTGTATACTTGTGTATATCAGTTGTATACTTGTGTATATCAGTTGTATATACAAAATGTTCGTTCTCAGTGTTTTACGGTGACCTGTTTATATGTCCCAGTTAACTGGCGATGTTTTAACCAGTCTTTTAAACTTACGCTAGACACTTATTGACACTTGGCCAGGCTTTAGTTGGCCAGCGATGCTGTGGATTATGAGGTCATGACAGTTCCACCTGTGTATACTGTTTGTGACACCTGTGTGTTCCTGCGTTTGTGCCACCTGTGTGTACCTGCGTTTGTGCCACCTGTGTGTACCTGCGTTTGTGCCACCTGTGTGTACCTGCGTTTGTGCCACCTGTGTGTTCCTGTGTTTGTGCCACCTGTGTGTTCCTGCGTTTGTGCCACCTGTGTGTACCTGCGTTTGTGCCACCTGTGTGTACCTGCGTTTGTGCCACCTGTGTGTACCTGCGTTTGTGCCACCTGTGTGTTCCTGTGTTTGTGCCACCTGTGTGTTCCTGCGTTTGTGCCACCTGTGTGTACCTGCGTTTGTGCCACCTGTGTGTACCTGCGTTTGTGCCACCTGTGTGTACCTGCGTTTGTGCCACCTGTGTGTACCTGCGTTTGTGCCACCTGTGTGTACCTGCGTTTGTGCCACCTGTGTGTTCCTGTGTTTGTGCCACCTGTGTGTTCCTGCGTTTGTGCCACCTGTGTGTACCTGCGTTTGTGCCACCTGTGTGTACCTGCGTTTGTGCCACCTGTGTGTTCCTGTGTTTGTGCCACCTGTGTATACCTGCGTTTGTGCCACCTGTGTGTACCTGCGTTTGTGCCACCTGTGTGTTCCTGCGTTTGTGCCACCTGTGTGTACCTGCGTTTGTGACACCTGTGTGTTCCTGTGTTTGTGCCACCTGTGTGTTCCTGTGTTTGTGCCACCTGTGTATACCTGCGTTTGTGCCACCTGTGTGTACCTGCGTTTGTGCCACCTGTGTGTTCCTGCGTTTGTGCCACCTGTGTGTACCTGCGTTTGTGACACCTGTGTGTTCCTGTGTTTGTGCCACCTGTGTGTTCCTGTGTTTGTGCCACCTGTGTGTTCCTGTGTTTGTGCCACCTGTGTGTTCCTGTGTTTGTGCCACCTGTGTGTTCCTGTGTTTGTGCCACATGTGTGTTCCTGTGTTTGTGCCACCTGTGTGCTCCTGCGTTTGTGACACCTGTGTGTTCCTGTGTTTGTGCCACCTGTGTGCTCCTGCGTTTGTGACACCTGTGTGTTCCTGTGTTTGTGCCACCTGTGTGCTCCTGCGTTTGTGACACCTGTGTGTTCCTGTGTTTGTGACACCTGTGTGCTCCTGCGTTTGTACCACCTGTGTGTTCCTGTGTTTGTGACACCTGTGTGCTCCTGCGTTTGTGACACCTGTGTGTTCCTGTGTTTGTGACACCTGTGTGCTCCTGCGTTTGTACCACCTGTGTGTTCCTGCGTTTGTGACACCTGTGTGTTCCTGTGTTTGTGACACCTGTGTGCTCCTGCGTTTGTGACACCTGTGTGTTCTTGCGTTTGTACCACCTGTGTGTTCCTGCGTTTGTACCACCTGTGTGTTCCTGTGTTTGTGACACCTGTGTGCTCCTGCGTTTGTGACACCTGTGTGTTCCTGCGTTTGTACCACCTGTGTGCTCCTGCGTTTGTGCCACCTGTTCATTCCTGTGTTTATGCCTCCATTGAATTACTGAATTTGTCACCTTTGTATTGACGTGTTTGTGTACCTATGTCTGTTATGTTTGACAAACGATTGACTAAAATGCATTGATACTTTCCAGTATGTGAAGACTCGTCGATCAGTGTATATATATATATTGCATGAGAAAGACGGACTAGTTCTCGCTCTTGCTGCTGCATGCTTCAGGTCGTGTGCCATTAGTACTCTCAAGTATTGAGCTGACCCGATAAAAACCCTTAACAATTTATTCATTTGTGTGTATTCACCTATTTGTACTCACCTATTTGTGCTTGCGGCGGTTGAGCTTTGGCTCTTTGGACCCCCCTCTCAACTGTCAATCAACAGGTGTACAGATTCCTGAGCCTACTGGGCTCTATCATATCTACATTATAAAGTGTGTATGGAGTCAGCCTCCACCACATCACTGCCTAATTCATTCCACCTGTTAACTACTCTGACACTGAAAAAGTTCCTTCTAACGTCTCTGTGGCTCATGTGGGTACTCAGTTTCCACCTGTGTCCCCTTGTTCGCGTACCACCAGTGTTGAATAGTTTATCCTTGTTTACCCGGTCGATTCCCCCTGAGGATTTTGTAGGTTGTGATCATGTCTCCCCTTACTCTTCTGTCTTCCAGTGTCGCAAGGTGCATTTCCCGCAGCCTTTCCTCGTAACTCATGCCTCTTAGTTCTGGGACTAGTCTAGTGGCATATCTTTGAACTTTTTCCAGCTTCGTCTTGTATTTGACAAGGTACGGGCTCCATGCTAGGGCCGCATACTCCAGGATTCGTCTTACATATGTGGTGTACAAGATTCTGAATGATTCCTTACACAGGTTCCTGAACGCTGTTCTGATGTTAGCCAGCTTTGCATATGCCGCAGACGTTATTCTTTTTATATGCGCTTCAGGAGACAGGTTTGGTGTGATATCAGCTCTTAGACCTTTTTCTCTGTCCGTTACATTAAGTACTTCATTTCCAATTCTGTATCCTGTGTCTGGCCTCCTGTTTCCACTGCCTAGTTTCATTACTTTGCATTTACTCGGGTTGAACTTCAACAGCCATTTGTTGGACCATTCTCTCAGTCTGTCTAGGTCATCTTGTAGCCTCCTACTATCATCCTTTGTTTCAATCTTCCTCATAATTTTTGCATCATCAGCAAACATTGAAAGAAACGAGTCTATACCCTCTGGAAGATCATTTAAATACATCAGAAGCAGTATAGGTCCAAGGACTGACCCCTGCGGGACTCCACTTGTAACGTCTCGCCAATCTGAGACCTCACCCCTCACACTGACTCATTGTCTCCTGTTGCCTAGGTACTCCTTTATCCAATGGAGTACCTTCCATTTCACTTTAGCCTGCATCTCCAGCTTTTTCACTAGCCTCTTGTGTGGTACTGTATCAAAGGCTTTCTGACAATCCAAAATATGCTGTCTGCCCACCCTTCTCTTTCTTGCCGGATTTTTGTTGCCTGGTCGTACAATTCAAGTAACCCTGTGAGGCAGGACCTGCCATCCCTGAACCCATGTTGATGCTTTGTTACAAAGTTCTTTCGCTCCAGATGTTCCACTAGCTTTCTTCGCACAATCTTCTCCATCAGCTTGCATGGTATGAAGGTTAGGGACATTGGCCTGTATTTCAATGCCTTCTGTCTATCCCCTCTCTTGTATTTCGGGACTACGTTAGCTGTTTTCTAAATTTCTGGCAGTTCCCCTGTTGCCAGTGATTTGTTATACACTATGGAGAGTGGCAGGCACCGTTCTTCTGCTCCTTCCTTTAGTATCCAAAGGAAGATTCCATCTGGGCCTATAGCCTTTGTCACATCCAACTCTAGTAAACACTTCCTTACTTCCCCGCTGGTAATCTCAAACTCTTCCAGTGGTTCCTGGTTAGCTATTCCCTCTCTTATCTCTGGGATTTCTCCTTGCTCTAAGGTGAAGACCTCCTGGAATTTCTTATTCACTTCCTCACATACTTCATTGTCATTTGTAGTGAATCCTTCTGCCTCTATCCATAATTTCATAACCTGTTCCTTTATTGTTGTTTTTCTCCTGATGTGGCTGTGCAGCAATTTAGGTTGAGTCTTTGCCTTGCTTGCGATGTCATTTTCGTATTGACTTTCTGCCTTTCTTCTCATCCTGACATATTCATTCCTGGCACTCTGGTATCTTTCTATGCTCTCAAGTGTCCTGTTATTCATATAGTTTCTCTACGCCCTTTTACTTTGCTGCTTGGCTAGCCTACATCTCTGACTAATAATTGATGAGGCAATTACTAGGGCTAAGGACTTGGGGCGAGGGGTTGAACTAGGGGGACGAAAAGGTATCAACACTGGCATTCGCTGACGATCTGGTTGTGACAGCAGAAACGGCTGCCGGACTTGACACTCATAACAAGTATTTGCCACACACTGCATGGCTCTGGTCTTAGAGTAAGTGCCGCAAAATGCCGTACGCTAAGCATTGCGATCGATGCACATCGCAAGACGTGGCATGTCCCCCACCAGGAAGGCATACTACGTCGAGGACGATGAAATCGGTATTATGAGTGTGGCGGACGAGTATATGTTCTTAGGAATACTTATCGGGGCCGGAGGCAGACGCTTATCCTATGGTTACCTGTTTGAGGACGGCCTGAAGAACATCACTAAAGCGCCACTCAAACCCTATCAGAGGCTATCTATACCTACTACAACACCACCTAATCCCCAAGATGAACCACCGGCTTGTTCTCAGACGCGTGTTTTAGACGGAATTAGCGAGGCTTGATCGGCGGCTGCGGCATGCCATTCGTGGCTGGCTGAGGCTGCCTCATGATACTCCTAATGCCTATTTTCATGCAGACGTGAAGGATGGTGGACTAGGAATACCCGACTTTGCCACATCAATCCGCCTACAGAAGAACAAGCGGCTCGGAGCGTTAGTAGAGTCAGAGGATCCAGTGGTAGTGGCAGCAGCTCTCCTACCCGCGTTCCAAGTGCGAATGCATCGATGGATAGACCCTACCATGGCCGCCAGAACCCCTTCTAACAGAACGACTGAGCGCTCCAGCAAGTGGAAGGCAAAACTGTATAGCATGGTCGACGGTGCCGGCCTTGCATCCTCTTGTGAGGTTCCATCTTGCCACAAGTGGGTCGCATCCGGTACCCGTCTGCTAAGCAGAGGAGACTTTGCCCATGCCATCCAGATTCGGGTAAACGCTGTAGCCACTCCGTCTAGAGCAGCTAGGGGTAGACCCGAGGCTTCTGGTCTCTGCGATGCTTGCCAGAAAACAGTGACCCTGGGCCACATATCCCAGGCATGACACAAGACACATGGGGCTCGGGTGAAACGTCATGTCTATATCACCCAGTTCGTAGCCGGCCGCTTGCGGCAAAGTGGTTTTGAGGTGGAATGTGAAGTCCGTATACCAGATGGAGGGACCTTCTGTAAGACAGACATCATAGCTTGCAAAGGTGATGAGGCCTTTATATTAGACACCCAGGTCTCTGTTGATAACTTCCCACTCTCCCGTCCACATCAGAGCAAGTCCGACAAGTATGGCACGCCAGAGATCCTTCAAAAGGTCAGGGAATATACCGGGAAGCACACAGCATCCGCCTCTTCAATAACCCTTAATTGGAGAGGAGGATGGTGCAAGGAGAGTGCACGTGGTCTACAGGATATGGGACTCAACAAGAGCAACCTTGAGATTTGCTCTGTGAAAGCCCTGACCTGGACATATTCCATCTACAGAATATGGTCCAACACCACATCTTGGGGCAGACCACCTTAGTCCCAGGATCACTGTGCACAGGGTGCATAAGGGTTAATATAGTCTTGCTTAGGTGAACCGCAGCCAGGATACCTGGTAGCCAACTATCTAAGCAGAGTCGGCATCGGGAGTACCACTTCTCAAAATGGTGTCTCACAAAAAGGTGGATGACATGGCCAGAGCCCACGAGTATGTAAGTCGGCGGCCGGAGGGACCCCCCCATGCGCACACATGATATCCCTCCTGCTCCGGGGCCCTGTTAGGATCTTCCACTATGCATAATTTTTTCCATGTATGCCGATGTCAAGTCACCAATCTTGCCACTTAGGCAGCTTGTTGTTTTGCCTTCAGAATTAGTTCTTTTTTAATGATATACTGTGCACCTCTCCCTTTGTGTGCTGTGTCCCATATAGGAAAAAAACAAATACAGAAGAATTTTCCATTTGTGTATGTTATTTTCATGTTTTTATTGTGTGTGTTATTAGTATCATCTTAACTCTTGTGGGTTGTGATGAGATCTGTTATTTATGTGTATTTTAGTTTGTGTTTCATAGGGAATTAGGCAAGCTTAGGGGTCCTTCTCGCCATGCCCTGTGGATGGGGGGATTGGTGCCTTGAAGCTATATAAACACCATATACCCCCCCGAAGTGGCAAAGGGAGTTAAGGGACAACAAATAGCAGACATAGCCCCTTACACAAGGGAGGGAGCAAAGCATTGGCAAAGAATTATAGACCAGTTGCACTAACGTCGCACATAAAAAAAAGTATTTGAGAGAGTGATTAGGAGTCAGGTCACCAATTTCATGGAGACCAATGACGTTCACAACTCAGACCAACATGGATTTCGAGCGGGAATATCGTGCCTCTAACAGCTACACAGACTTCGCAAAGGCTTTCTATAATTGTGACCATGGAGTGATAGCACACAAAATGAAGTCAATGGGAATAACCAGTATAGTAGGACGCTGGATACTCAGTTTTCTGTCAAACAGGACACAACGAGTAACAGTCAACCATATAAAATCGAGTCCAAGCGCAGTTAAAAGCTCTGTACCTCAGGGTACAGTCCTTGCACCGCTGCTTTTCCTTATTCTCATAACAGATATAGACAAAAATTCAAGTCACGGCTTCGTATCATCCTTTGCAGATGACACAAAAATCAGTATGAAAATTACCTCGGCTGAAGACATTGAAAAACTTCAAGCTGATATTAATAAAGTTTTCGACTGGGCATCAGAAAATAACATGATGTTTAACAGCGATAAATTCCAGGTACTCAGGTACAGTAAAAATGAGGACCTTAAACATAGTACAGGGTACAAAACACAATCAAATGTGCCCATAGTGGGAAAACAGCACGTAAAGGATTTGGGAATAATGATGTCTAACGACCTAACGTTTAGGGAGCATAACCAAGCAAATATTGAGTCAGCCAGAAAAATGATCGGATGGATTACGAGAACTTTCAAATCCAAGTATCCCATCACAATGGTTGTACTCTTCAAGTCACTTGTGTTGTCCCGTCTTGAGTACTGCTCAGTACTCACTTCCCTCTTCAGAGCAGGAGAGATTGCCGAAATAGAAGGAATACAGAGAACATATACGGCACGCATAGACGCAATAAAGCACCTAAATTATTGGGATCGTCTCAAAGCCCTCCAAATGTACTCACTAGAAAGACGACGAGAGAGATATAAAATAATATACACGTGGAAGATACTGGAGGGCCAGGTCCCAAATCTACACAGTAAAATAGCAACGTACTGGAGTGAACGATATGGAAGAAAATGCAGAATAGAACCAGTGAAGAGCAGAGGTGCCATAGGCACAATCAGAGAACACTGTATAAACATCTGCGGTCCACAGTTGTTCAACAACCTCCCAGCGAGTATAAGAAATATTGCCGGAACAACCGAGGACATCTTCAAGAGGAAACTAGATTGTTTCCTCCAAGGAGTGCCGGACAAACCGGGCTGTGGTGGGTATGAGGGCCTGCGGACCGCTCCTAGCAACAGCCTAGTGGACCAAACTCTCACAAGTCAAGCCTGGCCTCGGGCCGGGCTTGGGGAGTAGAAGAACTCCTAGAACCCCATCAACCAGGTAAGCGTAAATGGACCCCAAGCCATGCACGAGAAAACTCTTTCCCCCAAAAGGGTTCGAACCCAGACAGCGAGAGCACCATGCCCCTTGGCATGTCCCTTACAATACTAGACATGATTAGGGGCATGGTGCTTGACATGTCCAGTACAATACTGCTAGTCCACTGACTGTACAAAAAAATGGAGGTCGTCTGACCCTAAACCCAATTCCTGACAACTCTAGGTGGCTAATTGGGAACCGATTTTTCATCATATCACTTCATCTAGTTGGGGACATGTGAATATCATTTGTGCGTCAAGCTTAAATGGTCTCGAAGTCAAAGTGCATCAGAAAACTACTTTCCCGAAAAGTATTTGATTCCAGACAACAAGAGCTCAAAGCCCCCTTGCGCGTCCAGTACTAAACCTAATTTCCGACCGCTCTAAGTGGCCATTTGGGCACAAATATTTCTTCAGGTCACTTCATCATGAATTATGACTCGCAATATAATTTGTGTATCAAGGTTTAATGGTCCCCAAGCCAACATGCATCAGAAGACTTTTCCCTTCTAGGATTCGAACCCAGACAGCCAGGGCCCCATGTTCTTCAGCGTGTCCAGCACTATACCACTAGACCACACTGACTGTACAAGTGAGTCGTCTGACCCTTTTTATTTTCCTTCAAGGAGTGCCGGACCAACCGGGCTGTGGTGGGTATGTGGGCCTGCGGGCCGCTCCAAGCAACAGCCTGGTGGACCAAACTCTCAAGTCAAGTCTGGCCTCGGGCCGGGCTTGGGGAGTGGAAGAACTCCCAGAACCCCATCAACCAGGTATCAACCAGGATTCTTAACCCAATTCCCGCCTGCTATCGGTCGTCAATTGGGAACAGATTTTTCATCAAATCACTTCATCTAGTTGGGGACATGTGAGTATCATTTGTGCGTCAAGCGTGAATTATCCCCAAGCCAATATGCATCAGAAAATTCTTTTCCCCAGAAGAATTCGAAGCCAGACAACCAGGGTTCCATGCTACTTGGTGTGTACAATACTATACACTAGACCACACTGACTTTACAAAAGAATTGGAAGTTGTCTGTTCATTAACCCAGTTCCCGAAGGCTATCGGTGTCCATTTGGGCACAGATATTTCATCAAATCACTTTTTCATGCTGAGGACACGCGAGTATCATTTTGCGTGAAGTTTGAATGGTTCCCAAGCCAACGTCCATCAGAAAACCTATTTCCCACAGAGGGATTAGAACCAAGACAGGTAGGACTCCATGCTCCTTGGCGTGTCGAGTACTATACCGCTAGACCACACTTACTGTAAAAAAAATGGAAGTCATATGATCCTTAACCCAATTCCCGACAGCTCTCAGTGACCATTTGTGCACTGATATTTCATCAAATCACTGCATCATGCTTGGAACACACACATATATTTTGTTTGTCAAGATTGAATGGTCACCAATGCAACATTAATTAGAAAACTCATTTTTCATAAAGGATTGGAACCAAGACAGCAAGGGTTCCATGCCCCTTGGCGTGTCCCGTACTATACCGCTAGACCACACTGACTGTACAAAAAGAATTTGGAAGTCGGCTGACCCTTAACTTAATTCCCAATAACTCTATGTGGTCATTTATGCAAAGATATTTCATCAGATCACTTTATTCTGCATGGGTCACGCAAATATAATTTTGCCTCAAGCTTGAATGGTCTCTAAGACAACATACGTCTGAAAAATCTTTCCCCAGAAGGATTGGAACCAAGACAGCTAATGTCCCATGCACTTTGGCGTGTCCAGTGCCAAACTGGACTGACTGAACAAAAGAATTAGAAGTCGTCTGACCCTTAACCCAATTTCCGACTGCTCTCACTGGCCATTTGGGAACAAGTATTCCATCACATCACTATCATTTTTGGGACACGCAAGAGTCATTTGTGCGTAAAGCTTGAATGGTCCCCAAGCCAACATGTGTCAGAAAACTCTTTTCCCCAAGAAGGATTCGAACCTGGAGAGCCAGAGCTCCATGCCCCCATGAAGTGTCTAGTATTATACCGCTAGACCACACTGTACAAATGAATTGAACGTCGTCTGACCCCTTAACCCAATTCAGGACAGCTCTCAGTGGTCAATTGAGCAAAAATATTTCCTCAAATCACTTCATCATGCTGGGGACATACAAGTATCATTTGTGGGTTGAGCTTGAATGGTCTCCAAGCACACATGCATTAAAAAACTCTTTTCCTCAGAAGGAATCGAACCCAGACAGCCAGGACTCCAAGCTCCTTTGCACATCCATTACTATACCAGTAGACCACACTGTCTGTACAAAATAACTTAAAGTTGTCTGATCCCTAACCCTAATCCCGAAAGTTCTCAGTGAACATTTGGGCAGAGATATATCATCAAATCACTTAATCTTGCTGGGGTCACGCGAGTATAACTTGTTCATCAAGCTTGACTGGTCCTAAAGCCAACATGAATGGGAAAACTCTTGCTCTCAGAATGATTCGATCCCCAAAAAGTTTTCTGTAACTTCTATTTGATTTGTTTTGCCATCCCTTATACGATGTCATTATAATATAGATAGGCTGCTTTGTATACATGTCATATTATACAATACTATGTAGACTGTATTATCTATATAAATAAAAATGGAAATGTTCGTTTGTTCAAAATCGCAAATCTCCGAAAGTTCTTCACTGATTGCATTGAAATTTTCACACAACGTTCCATTCGCATCCGGCCAGGTTTTTTATATACATACCATATAGATGTCACGTCTGAGACGATAAAAAACATGCTTTTCTGAAAAACTGAGTTTTTCATGTGTGGAAAATCTTCGAAACCTCTTTACCGATTGCTTTGAAATTTTGACACAATGTTGCATTCGAATAGGCACGTCTTTTTATATATCTACTATATACATGTCTCACTTGTGACAGGAAAAAACATGTTTTTTTTTAAAAACAGCGCCATCCTTTGGACATAAGAGCAATACACGCTGTAATCTCCTAAAGTTCTTCACCGATCGCTTTGAAACTTTGACACATTTCATTCGAATAGGTGCGTGGTTTTATATACCTACTATGTAGATGCCACCCCTGTGACAGGTAAATACATGCGTTTTTGAAAAACAGCGCCAACTGTTGTACATAATAGCAACATGCATGCTATACAAAATATGTCACGAATTCCATTTCAGTGTTTCCGATTGCATTGATAAATGTTATTTTCATAGATTTCGATTTATTATATTTGTTATTGAATTGCATTGTATGACATTGTGTTGGAATTAAGCTGTGTTGTTTACCATACCGTTCATTTCATAAGTATAGATCCCACATCTGTGACAGTAAAACTATGCTTTTCTTGAAAAACAACGCCATCTGTTGCATGTAAGAGCAACACACATGCTATACTAAATATGTTACAATTCCATTTCAATGTTTCTGGTTACAATGATAAATTGAATTTTCATAGATTGACTTATTTTCATTTTGATTTAATTATTTTGTGTGAATTGCATTGGAATTGAGCTGTGTAGTTTACCATACCGCTCATTTCGCGTATATAGTAAATATTTTTTTTCATATTTTCATTTCATTTTTTAACTTTTCCTTACATTTCAGTGATGGGAACATCAGATCACTTGATGTTCCCAATTTTCTAATGGGAACACAAGACCATTTGGGAAGGCATTGGACGAGAGAGTGGGGAATGGTGGGGAAGGACGAGGGGAAGGGGAATTTGGGATGGTGGGGATGAGGGGATGAGGGGATGGGGGAAGTAAGTAATTATCAAAAGAAGGCACCAAACCGGGAAGGCTATGTAGCATCATCAAATGTGCAGAATAATCAGAGGGCGCTAAATATCACAAGGATGCCAGTACGAGAACAAAAACGCATAAGGCGAACGATATCAAAAGTATCCGAGTCGCCAAGAATTCTATTGATGGACAAGCGGCCGCGAGGGGCTGTCGGAAAGCAAGACACACGCTCGTCCCAGAAGTCAGGACATTCAAGAAGGATATGCACAATCGTAAGAGGGACAATGCAATTAGGACAATAAGGAGCAGGGAAGCGCTCCATCAAGTGACCATGGGTTAAGCGAATATGGCCAATACGCAACCTCACCAGAGCAGTTTCCCACCGCCGGTTACGGTGGTAGGAGGATGGCCACGAGGAAACCCAAATTTAAGAGTACGGAGTTTGTTACCAGTAACAGACGACCAAGAAGCCTGCCAACGGGTAAGGATGGAGGAATGGATAACCGGGTAAAAGTCGGAATATAGAATACCTTTACGAGAGACGGGACAAGAGCGGACAGCTTCCTTGGCGGTAGCATCCGCACGGTCATTTAAAGACACACCAATATGGCTGGGAACCCAACAAAACTCAACCGACTTAAATTTACTGTGAACGAGAAACAGCCAATGCTGGATCTCGACAACTACTGGATGAACCGGATTAAAGGACCCGAGAGCCATGAGGGCACTCTGAGAGTCAACAACAACTACAAAGGAAGACTGACAACGAGAAAGTAGGAGACGAAGAGCATAGAGAATAGCATAAAGCTCCGCTGTAAAGATGCTAGTCTCCGGAGGTAAGCGACACATATAAGTGCGATCAGGAGAAACAACAGAGTAGCCAACACCGTCCGCAGACTTAGACCCATCGGTGAAGACAGACACGGATCGGGAGTGAGAAGAAAAGTGCTCAAGGAAAAGGCGTTTTAGAACTGTAGGAGGGGTAAAAGCTTTAGTGACGCGGGTCAAGGACATATAAAACCGCGGAAGAGGGACTCTCCACGTGGGCAAAGAAGGAACAACACGAGGAGAAACATTAGAAATACGAACGGAAAGAGAATCCTGTAAGCAAGATAACCGGACAGAAAGAGGGAGGTGGTGAAGAGGAACAGGAACCGCAGGAGGGGTAAAAGTTAAAGCACGACAGAGGTGAGAGGAAGGATGTTGCAAGGACCGCGCAAGATAGCGAAGACGGTAGTGATCACGGCGGTCCTGGATAGACAGGAAGCCAGTGTCAACATACAAGCTAAGGACGGGAGTCGAACGAAAGGCACCAGAACTGAGACGCAGCCAAGTATGGTGCAAAGCATCAAGACGGCGAAGAGCAGAAGGAGAAGCAGAAGAGTAAGCAGGACAACAATAATCGATCTTAGACAGGACAAGAGAGGAATGCAAAGCAAGGAGTGCGCGCCTATCCGCTCCCCAAGAAGTATGGGACAATACTCGGAGGGTAAGGGCCTTAGAGCACTCAACATGGAGGTAAGAAATATGGGGAGACCAAGACAAACGAGTGTCAAGGAATAACCCGAAAAGCTTCGCGGAATCTTTGTACTCAAGGGGATGACCATAAAGTGACAAAGAGGGACGGAGAACGACCCGTTTCCGAGTAAAAGACATGGCACAAGTCTTAGAAGTAGAGAACTTGAAGCCATGATCGGTGGCCCAAGACGACACGGCATCAATTGCAAGTTGAAGCCGGCGCTGAAGGAGAGGCGAATCATCACCCCTGACAGTAAAGGGTAAGATCATCGACATAGAGAGCGGAGAAGACACCTGAAGGAAGAGAGGAAAGAAGACCATTGAAGAAAACCAGAAAAAGAGTAGTGATCAGAACACTACCCTGGGGCACACCTTCGTATTGCTGAAAAGAGGCAGAGAGAGCGGTACCCAGGCGCACCCGAAAGGACCCAGCAAACAATTTAAGGTTGCCACAACATATCTGGAAAGTATTTGAAAGGATTGGAAACGTTTGTTTTATCGTATCAGATACGATATTGTGTGTGGACTTAAATAGGTTTCCAAAACTTATAACCAAAACCTACGTATCTAACACTAATTTGAGATGTTGTGGCAACTTTACAATCCTAACATGAATCATTCATATACCAATATGAATCTCTTATGAAAGGTTTGAGCCTATAATGTGAACCCTTTTCACATCTTTGTGTTTAAAGTTAAATTTCTTGAAATTAAAATATATTATTTTATATTATATTATTTTCATTATATTTTATTTTCTATTATATTATTTTAAATTTAAATATTAAAACTAATTTAAGGGTAAAAAAAATCTAATAATTTATATTTCTTTTATTATTTACTAACAATTATAATTATTTACTAATGGAGAGAGGGGAGGCTGTACGGCGGATAGTGGCGGCGGGCGGACAGTGGCGGCGGGCGGACAGTGGTGGCGGTGGCGGCGGGCGGACAGTGGCGGATAGTGGCGGCGGGCGGACAGTGGCGGCGGCTGTGGCGGACAGTGGCGGCTGTGGCGGACAGTGGCGGCTGTGGCGGACAGTGGCGGCTGTGGCGGACAGTGGCGGCTGTGGCGGACAGTGGCGGAGGCGGGCGGACAGTGGTGGCGGTGGCGGACAGTGGTGGCGGTGGCGGACAGTGGTGGCGGTGGCGGACAGTGGTGGCGGTGGCGGACAGTGGTGGCGGTGGCGGACAGTGGTGGCGGGTGGACAGTGGCGGCGGTGGCGGACACTAGCGGCGGTGGCGGACACTAGCGGCTGTGTCTGGCGGTGGCGGACAGTGGCGGTGGTGGCGGTGGTGGCGGGCGGTAGTGGTGGGTGGTGGTGGGCGGTGGCGGACACTGGCGGTGGCGGACAGTGGCGGCGGTGGCGGTGGGCGGTGGCGGGCGGCTGTGATGGGTGGTGGCGGCTGTGGTGGGTGGTTGCGATCGGCGGTGGTGGGGGCTGGTGGCGGTGGCGGCTTGCGGTGGCGACTGTGGCAACGGGCGGTGACGGCGGATGGCGGGCGGTGGTGGCGGCGGCTGGTGGTGGGCGGTGGCAGCTGGTGGCAGCTGGTGGTGGTGGCGGCTGGTGGCGGTGGCAGCTGATGGCGGCTAGTGGTGGCGGTGATGGCGGCTGGTGGTGGCGGGTGGCGGCTGGCGGTGGCGACTGTGGCAACGGGCGGTGGCGACTGTGGCAACGGGCGGTGGCGGCTGGTGGTGGCGGTGGTGGTGGCAGCTGGTGGCGGCGGCAGCTGATGGTGGCTGGTGGTGGCGGTGTTAGCGGCTGTGGTGGGTGGTGGCGGTGGTGGCGGTGGCGGTGATGGGTGGTGGCAGCGGCGATGATGGGTGGTGGCGGCTGTGGTGGGTGGTGGCGGTGGCGGCGGTGATGGGTCGTGGTGATGGGTGGTGGCGGTGATGGGTGGTGGTGATGGGTGGTGGTGGTGGGTGGTGGTGGCGGCTGGTGGTGGGTGGCGGTGGCGTGGCGGCTGGTGGTGGTGGTGGGTGGTGGCTGGTGGTGGTGGGTGGTGGTGGTGGCGGGTGGTTGCGGCTGGTGGGTGGTGGTTGGTGGCGGCGGGTGGTGGTGGGTGGTAGTGGGTGGTGGCGGTGTTGGCGGCTGGTGGTGGTGGCTGGTGGTGGTGGGTGGCGGCTGGTGGCGGCTGCTGGTGGTGGGTGGCGGCGGTGATGGGTGGTGGTGGGTGGTGGTGGGTGGTGGTGGTGGGTGGTGGTGGTGGGTAGTGGTGGCGGCGGGTGGTGGTGGCGGGTGGCGGCTGGTGGTGGTGGTGGGTGTTGGCTGGTGGTGGTGGGTGGCGGCTGCTGGTGGTGGGTGGCGGCGGTGATGGGTGGCGGCGGTGATGGGTGGTGGGGATGGGTGGTGGCGGTGGGTAATGGTGGCGGCGGCTGTGGTGGTGGTGGGTGGTGGCGGCTGGTGGTGGTGGCGGTGGTGGGTGGCGGTGGGGTGGTGGGTGGTGGCGAGTGGTGGTGGGTGGTGGTGGGTGGTGGTGGCGGCTGGTGGGTGGTGGTGGTGGGTGGTGGTGGCGGGAGGCGGCTGGTGGTGGTGGTGGGTGGTGGCGGCTGGTGGTGGGTGGTGGCGGCTGGTGGTGGTGGTGGGTGGTGGTGGGTGGTGGCGGCTGGTGGTGGTGGTGGGTGGTGGCGGCTGGTGGTGGTGGTGGGTGGTGGCGGCTGGTGGGTGGTGGTGGGTGGCGGCTGGTGGTGGGGCGTGGTTGCGGGTGGTGGCGGCTGGTGGCGGGCGGTGGCGGCTGGTGGTGGTGGCGGCTGGTGGCAGCTGATGGCGGCTAGTGGTGGCGGTGATGGCGGCTGGTGGTGGCGGCTGGCGGCTGGTGGCGGTGGCAGCTGATGGTGGCTGGTGGTGGCGGTGTTGGTGGTGGTGGTGGGTGGTAGTGGTGGTGGGTGGTGGCGGGTGGTTGAGGGTGGTGGCGGCTGGTGGGTGGTGGCGGGTGGTGGCGGGTGGCGGCTGGTGGTGGCGGGTGGTGGCAGCTGGTGGTGGTGGCGGCTGGTGGTGGTGGCGGCTGGTGGTGGCGGCTGGTGGCAGCTGATGGCGGCTAGTGGTGGCGGTGATGGCGGCTGGTGGTGGCGGCTGGCGGTGGCGACTGTGGCAACGGGCGGTGGCGGCTGGTGGTGGCGGTGGTGGTGGCAGCTGGTGGCGGGCGGTGGCGGCTGGTGGCAGCTGATGGTGGCTGGTGGTGGCGGTGTTGGCGGCTGTGGTGGGTGGTGGCGGTGGTGGCGGCGGCGGTGATGGGTGGTGGCAGCGGCGATGATGGGTGGTGGTGATGGGTGGTGGTGGTGGGTAGTGGTGGCGGCGGCTGTGGTGGTGGCGGGTGGTGGGTGGTGGCGGTGGCGGCTGGTGGTGGTGGCGGTGGTGGGTGGCGGTGGCGTGGCGGCTGGTGGTGATGGGTGGTTGTGGTGGGTGATGGTGGTAGTGGGTGGTGGTGGTGGGTGGTGGTGGTGGTGGTGGTGGGTGGTGGTGGCGGGTGGCGGTGGCGGTAGCGGTGGTGGGTGGCGGTGGTGGGTGATGGCGGGTGGTGGCGGCTGGTGGGTGATGGCGGGTGGTGGGTGATGGCGGGTGGCGGCGGGTGGTGGTAGTGGGTAGTGGTGGGTGGTAGTGGGTGGTGGCGGTGTTGGGTGGTGGCGGTGGTGGGTGGTGGCGGTGGTGGGTGTTGGCGGTGGTGGGTGGTGGCTGGTGGTGGTGGCTGCTGGTGGTGGGTGGCGGCTGCTGGTGGTGGGTGGCGGCGGTGATGGGTGGTGGTGGTGGGTGGTGGTGGTGGTGGCGGCGGCTGTGGTGGTGGTGGGTGGTGGTGGTGGGTAGTGGTGGTGGCGGCTGTGGTGGTGGTGGTGGGTGGTGGCGGTGGCGGCTGGTGGTGGCGGTGGTGGTGGCGTGGCGGCTGGTGGTGGTGGGTGGTGGCTGGTGGCGGCTGCTGGTAGTGGGTGGCGGCGGTGATGGGTGGTGGTGGTGGTGGTGGGTGGTGGTGGTGGGTGGTGGTGGCGGCGGCTGTGGTGGTGGTGGGTGGTGGTGGTGGCGGCTGTGGTGGTGGTGGTGGGTGGTGGCGGTGGCGGCTGGTGGTGGCGGTGGTGGTGGCGTGGCGGCTGGTGGTGGCGGTGGCGTGGCGGCTGGTGGTGGTGGTGGGTGGTGGCTGCGGCTGGTGGTGGTGGCTGGTGGTGGTGGGTGGCGGCTGGTGGTGGTGGGTGGTGGCGGGTGGTGGTGGGTGGCGGCGGTGATGGGTGGTGGTGATGGGTGGTGGTGGTGGGTAGTGGTGGCGGCGGCTGTGGTGGTGGGGGTGGTTGTGGTGGTGGGTGGTGGCGGTGGTGGCTGGTGGTGGCGGTGGTGGGTGGTGGTGGGTGGTGGCGGCGTGTGGTGGTGGGTGGTGGCGTGTGGTGGCGGGTGGTGGCGTGTGGTGGTGGGTGGTGGCGTGTGGTGGTGGGTGGTGGCGAGTGGTGGTGGGTGGTGGCGGGTGGTGGCGGCTGGTGGTGGTGGGTGGCGGCTGGTGGTGGCGGCTGGTGGTGGCGGGTGGTGGCGGCGGGTGGCGGCGGCTGGTGGTGGTGGGTGGCGGCTGGTGGTGGTGGTGGGTGGTGGCAGTGGTGGTGGGTGGCAGTGGTGGTGGGTGGTGGCGGTGGTGGGTGGTGGCGGCGGTGGTGGGTGGTGGCGGCGGTGGCGGCCAGCTAGGACACACTTTTCACCACTGAAGGTCTGAGCACAACTAACCATATGTCTCTCTCACCACCAGCCCAGTGTTGCCAGCTCACACTCTCAAAATGTTTCCTTCAGAGATTGTATATTATCTTTGAACAACAAGTTTGATTATCAAGGAAATAATGCATATATTATTGTCACATTAATACTGTGCAATATCTTATTACATTCCTGCTAAATAATTATAAGTTGAAACAGGACAAAAAATCCAACATATATATAAAAACCAACATTAGAGATCAGGAGGCCTAGGCCTATCTGTGACCACACATCCTGCCTCCCTGGCCAGTTACCCTTTCACACCTCACACTCTTAACTCACTCTCACTCTTACTCGCAATCACTCTTATGCACTATTACTCACTCTTACTCTCAGTCATCCTTACCCTCTCATACTCACTCTCATACTCACTCTCATACTCACTCATTCTTACTCACTCATTCTTACTCACTCCTACTCTCAATCACTCTTACTCTCAATCACTCTTACTCTCAATCACTCTTACTCTCAATCACTCTTACTCTCAATCACTCTTACTCTCAATCACTCTTACTCTCAATCACTCTTACTCTCAATCACTCTTACTCTCAATCACTCTTACTCTCAATCACTCTTACTCTCATACTCACTCTTACTCTCATACTCACCCTTACTCTCAATCACTGTCACCCTTACTCTCACTCTTACTCACTGTCACTCTTACTCTCACTCACTCTTACTTTTACTCTCTCAATCACTCTTACTCACACACACTCTGGCACTCTCACTCACCTTCAGTCACTCTTACTCACTCTTACTCTCAGTCACTCTTAATCTTACCCACTCTCGCTCACTCTTACTCTAGTTAATAAGAACACGCCAATATAAGACGACAAAACGTTTTCAGATTCTTTCACACCACTTTCCAGCAACTTTTATAATTTATATAAATAATCTTAGGGAATAATACATAAATTATATATATAAACATGATATTACTTTAGTGGAATGCATAAGGAGTCAAATTGTGTTAAAAATTGCGATTTTTAGGAAATTTGGAAAACTACTTTTTTCTGATCATATTATAACTAAATGGATTTTGAACGTTTCATTGAGCCAATAAATATCATTCACAATTTATTAATGAATTTAAAAAAAAAAAAACAAATTTTATATTTAAACATGTAAAAACTATTTGTAATACATTAGAAACAAAATAGTTGTAGAAAAACAATTATAAAACCTTTGCGTTTGGTTTTTTTGATTAAAAGTTTCTCAAAGGCTCTCCTGCACCATTCTCAATGCAAATCATTCCCACACCTATGGGAAGAGATAGACGAACGTTTTCTAGATGATTTGTGATTGCTGGGGAACGACGAGAGAGGAAGCTGCGGATAAAGATAGGGAGATGACCACGAAGGCCAAAAGAATGAAGCTGGAATAGAATATGATATCGCCAAGTGGTGTCGTAAGCCTTTTCCAGGTCAAAAAGGACGGCAACAACGGAGGTCCTCACAGCAAAAGCAGTACGAATATAGACCTCCAAGTTCACCAGGACATCTGTCGTGCTGCGGCACTAGCGGAAACCAAATTGAGAAGGGGAGAGGAGGTGATGGTGTTCCAGGAACCACATCAGACGAACGTTAACCATACGTTCAAAAGAGTTTGCAGACAACTCGTGAGGGCAATAGGGCGAAAGTCCTTAGGGAAAGTTCCCAGAGACCCCGGTTTGCGAACAGGGAGGACAACAGCATTAAGCCAGTCCTCAGAGACTGACGACGATTCCCAGATCCGATTATACAGACTCGGTAAATACCGAGACGTGCACAGAGGGAGATGGTGAAGCATCTCATAATGAATACCATCGGAGCCCGCCACCGTAGAACCGCAGAGGGCCAGGGCAGAACGAAGTTCAAAGAGAGAGAAGGGATCGTTATAGGAAAGTCGAAGACGAGTGCAGAAATCTAAAGGACGAGACTCAAGGACCGGTTTACGAAGAAGGAAAAATTGGGGACGATGAAGACCAGAGCTAACAGAAGAAAAGTGAGAACCCAGTTCGGTAGCGACCTGCAACGAGTCCGCCACATGAGTACCACGGAGGTGAAGGACCGGGGAAACATCTGGAATGAACTTACCCACTATCTTGTGGATACGCTTCCGGATCTGTGGCAGGGGAGTTTCGGACATAATTGTGGAGACATAAGAAGCCCAACATTCACGTTTAGCCATACGGATGGCCCTACGGGCCACCATACTCGCTTTCCGAAAGAAAAGAAAAGAATCGATCGTCTGCCAACGGTGGTGCCTCTTCCAGGCTGCACGCTTACAGCGGACAGCCCGAGCAAAGTCCGCATTCCACCAGGGAACGCACTTCCGTGGACCCCGAGAGGAAGAGCGAGGAATAGAGCGGAGGGCAGCGTCGAAGACAGTGTCATGAAAAAGGAAGAGCGCGAGGGAGAGGCAGAAGGGAGAGGTCAGAAAGAGCAGCACTGAGGGTAAATAGGTTCCAGACCGCTTTAGCAAATTGCCACCTAGGAAAAGAGAGGGAAGGGCGAAACGAGAAAAAGGGAACAAGGATAGGGAAATGATCACTGCCATGGAGGTCATCAAGAACCTGCCACGTGAAATCTAAGTAAAGAGAAGAAGAGCAGAAAGAAAGAGCAGAGAAAGATCAAGACAAGAAAGGGTGCGAGTCCGAGAGTTCAAATGAGTGGGCTCACCAGAATTCAGAAGAGACAGGGAAGAAGAGAGGAGAAACGGCTCAAGAAGGCGACCCCGGGTATTCGTCAGAACGTCACCCCAAAGAGAATGACGACAATTGAAGTCACCCAGCAGAAGCACAGGCTCCGGCAAGGAGTCTAGGAGGTGTTTCAAATCAGGAAGAGAAAGCGGGACACTCGGGGGGAGATAAATGGAACAAACTGCGTATTATTTCCCCACAAAGATACGAGCAGGAGAACAATGGAGAGGCAAAGGAAAAAGTAAAGGAACAAAGGGAACATCAGCACGAATCAAGAGAGCAGAAGAATTAGGAGCCCCAGCAACAGCTGGGGGGGGGGGAAAGAGAAAGGAATAGCCACGAAAACGACTAGGACGAGCACCAAGCATCGGCTCCTGGAGACAGACACAAAGGGGCGAAAACCGCGAAATCAGAAGTTGGAGTTCGAGGAAATTGGCATAATAACCTCGAACGTTCCATTGAAGAATAGACATCGACGAGAAGGGAAAGGACAACAAGAGAGAACAAGGAAGAAACAAAGGCGAAAGAGCAACAGAGCACGTTAAAGAATATCAGGGTCGGGATCAGGGTCAGCAAAGTCAAGGTTAGGGGGCATGGGTAAACTGAGCAAAGACGGAGGGAAGGAAGTGGGAGAACAGACCAGAGGTGGGCGGGTGGGGTCCGGAGGAGGAGGAGGAGGAGGAGACAACGGAGATGAGCAGTCAAGGACAGCAGCAGGAAGAGGGGGAGTAGAAAGAGGGGAGCGCACCTCAGCAAGAGCAGCAACCGAAAGGGAAGCAGGGGCCAAAGAAACCTCCATAGAAGGAACAGGGGGCGCAATCACTGAAATGGGAGGGGTAGGAGCAACAGAGCCAGAAGTAGGGGCTGAGGAAGAAAGCGAAGCCTTCTTACCCGCCAGGGAGGAGGAAGGAGAGGAGCCAGGCTTACGCTTCTGACTTAAAAAGAGACCGGTGTTCCAGCAACTACGTACCGGACAACGGATTCCAGTGTCTCAACAGAAGCTGAACGAGAGCACACACGACGGCCGTTAGGAGAGCGATGGACATCCGGCTGCACCGACAGTTGGCGGGGAGAGCCAATAAATGGTGGAAGAGGATGGGAAGGAGGATCTGAGGGAGACTAGGAAGACACAGGAGACATGACAGACTGGGTAGAAAGAAGGGAAACCCCAGACAGAGGACCAGGAGGGGGACCCCTCAGGACAGAACGCAAAGGAACAGTGAAGGGGCTGTGGGCGTATCGGGGTCCAAGGCCCGGAAACTGTGTCGAGTCTGAGTAAGGAGGGAAGGATGAGGAGAGGAAGAGCGCAACACGCGAGCATAAGAGACGTTAGCATAAGGCGGGAGTCAGCGAACCTGGCGCCTCGCCTCGGGAAAAGAAACGCTCCCGGTGCTTCAAGTTGCGGACGGCTGCCTCAAGCTTGTAATGGATACAGGCACGGGAGAAGGTAGGATGGGCCTCACCACAGTTGAGGTAGCGAGCTTGGGGAGAAGTGCACTCCGACTTAGAGTGACCTTCACCCCCACACAAAGGACAGAGACAGTCCCAGAGCAGCGGAGGGCACCATGCCCAAACCTCCAGATCTTGTTACAAAGTCGAGGAGAAGGAATATACTCCTGAACAGAGCACCTAGCACCAGCAAGAATGACAGATGGAAGGGTCCTACCATCAAAGGTGATCTTCCCAACACGAAGGGGTTGATGGCGACGACCACGAGGGGGACGAGTAAACGAGTCAACCTGGAGGACAAAATGGCCTTGGGCATCAAGGATATGCCGAATATCATCGTGGCAGTCCTGCAGAGTCCGAACACCGGTTGCAACATGGGGTGGGAGGAGAACAGTGCCAACACTGGCATTCATCCGAACGTTCTTGGAGACCCGAACAGGGATCTCGCCAAGGCAAGATAAGGCAGCCAAGTGGGAAGCTGCATCCTGAGAAGGAGCAGCAACGACACGTGTACCGAGACGAGTGGGGTTGAAGGTTATAGACGCATCCACGGAATCAACAGGATACCGATGGAGGGAGAAATCGTCAGGAGGCGCAGAATCAAGAGGAAGGAAATCAAAGTGTTTGGCCCATGAAGCGGGACCAAACAAGGCCTGATACGCATCGGTAAGGAAAGGAATCGGGCGAGTGCGGCCAGGGCGCGAACGGCGTTGAGAACCCCCAGAGAGGGGTCAAAAGGCGCAGTAGTCCCAACGAGAGACTTAGCCGCACAGGGGACGAAGTGTTCACCACTGGGGGCTGGAAGCTCGACCCAACCACAGAGGAGGGAGGGGAGCTGGGGGAAGAAGTCAGGATGGTCAAAGGAGGAGCAAGGTCGGGGCCCAACGCAGTGGAGGCTACAGAGCCCGGTCTTCCAAGACAGGCCGACTCGGGGGCTTTGTCGCCCACCCCACGAACCCGAGAGTGTACAATAGAAACATTTAACGACATAGGTACGGAGTGATAAATTCATCCACGAATGTGCCCCCATACCCACCTTGGAACCACAATTAGAGGCAGGACACCCAACAGGAAGCTATCGCCGATCATGCCAGGGCTCCCTAGGGGTGCGTCGTGAGTATACGCCCCACAAACGCCACCTTAAGAACCGTCAGTCCGTCGAGATCGGGTTCAGCGACGAAAGGGGGATTGACAATAAAAGGTTCCCCTCGCTCGAGACGTTGGGTACTACAGTTCTACGGGTGCAAGAGTATGCCTCTTCAAGCACCCGGGCGTCAAAATAGAAGAAGTCCAAAGAAATAATCCAAAACAAGCAAAAGGTCAGCAGGAAACAACAAGCAAATAGGAGAAGAGGGGATAGAAAAACGAAACAATGAAAAGGAAAAGCGATCTGGCACAATTGGAGAAGACAGCAGCAGGAGTGCAAGGCCATAAAAGGAATGAGGACTGTCCCACGGAGCATCACACTCCGGCAGCCCTCCACGAAGCCCCCTCACGACGCCAACGGGCCGGATGGGGAGGGGAGGAGGGAAAGAATGATGAGGACAAAGACAGGGGAGTGGGGCATGGTGGGAAGGAAGAGGGGATGGTGGAGTGGGGAATGGTTGGGAGGACGAGGGGGTAATATTGGGGAGGACTGGGGGACAGGAAAGGTTACCGTGGCTGAGCCACAGCAACACGTGGCCCGGTACTGCTAGTTATTCATATATATTAATATGATGTTGCACGAACTAGGCTACTGTTGGTTAATTGATGGGACTATACCCAGTATTATGTCCTCATATTAAAGGGGTATGCTATTATGTTAATATATAATACATCATATATAATGTTATAGTATAATTTATGTGTAAGTTGTACTCTATTATTGTAAATGTATTGATGGGCCGGCGAGGGTACCGTCTTTAACCCCTCCCCCCCCCCCTCAAACCCCTCCATCCTTGCAGGCGAGAGATTAAGTTTTGTCAAGCTGCTTAGTTTGAAATTGTGTATAATATGTATATAATGTATATGTACTATATGAAATATATAAATATATATATATATTATATATATATATATATATATATAAATATATATATATATAATTTTGACATTCATTGTGTTATGTTTATATGGTTGTACACAATAATACTGTGGGTCTTATATTTTTGTATAGTAAGCATCTGTGTATTCAAGGTTCTATTGAACTATATTTTTAGTTTAATGGGTTAAATGTTTGAACTAAATATTGGCGGCTAATTTTGGGAGTTACCCCCTCCCAAGGTTAAGAAACAGCCGAGCGAGCATCACTTGAAACCGAGCTGGGAAGAACAAACGAGAGATTTAAAGTGGCCATCTTGCCACACAATGGGCAAAAAGGACACCATGCAAACGCAAGTTGAGGCCCCACGGCCATACTGCTATTACATGTAGCACAGGCACGGAAAAGATATTCAGTTCAGAAGCCAAGGCAGCAACAAAAATTACTGTAGTATGGAAGGCACGATCGCTAAAAGTAATCAAGTGGCGAAACAAGTAGCACATGGCTGGCTGCAAAGAAGAGTCTCGTGAACGAATCCACCAGAACAATATTTTATTTCTAGTTCTCCTCAATGTCATCGTCTCAATCTCTATGGTCCTTTCCCGTCACAACATGACAGTGCCATTCTTTGTCTATATGGGCACATTCTTTGAGACCCCCATTCGGATCTCACCAACACTCGACAGAGCTGCCAAGCATTCGGCTACCTCCCAGGAAAGCGCTTCAAGACTAGGATAACAGCAAACTGTAGGAACGATAAATCTAATTGTTTACTATCCCAGATGTTTAGGCATGTAAAAATTATGTTTAAGGCTGGTTAACATCAAGACTGCTTTTAGGAAGCAGTGTAAGGAAATTTGAGAACCTTCTTAACCACGTACGTAAAACCAGTTCTGAAGTATGCAGCCCCAGCATGGAGCCTGTACCATGTCAAGCACAAGACACAGCTGGGAGAGGGAAGAAAAATCAGAGATAAATTACTATGCTAGTCCCAGAACCAAGAGGCACGAGTTACGAAGAAACTGAAATACTCTTCACGTAGCTGGAAGACGAGAGATCTCGGACGAGGACATGATCACTACCTACAAAATTCTCAGGAATTGACAGGTAGATAATGAGGGAGTTTACACGGGTGGTATGTGAACACAGATGTTGAAACCGAGTACCCATGAGCCACAGGAACGTTAGAAGGAACTTTCAATGTCAGTAATTAATACATTGAATGCATCAGGAAGGGAGGTGGGGTAGGCACACTCCATACACAGTTGGAAGTGTTGGTATAATTGAGCCCACTAATCAGCCAAAGACCTTTCTTTGCAAGCACAACTAGGTGAACATCCATACCCAGAAAAAGAAAAAAAAAAGTAAACGTCCTAAAGATTAATACTTCAGGTGAACTTAAGGTTTTTACATATGTCATCCTATAAGTATTGGTTATTAATAACCAACGGTTTTATGAGATTATACAAACCAATTAGTGTTTGTGCAAGCACTCCCTTTCCACCTCTAATTGGTGATGGCATTTGAGACTAAGTGGATTATATAAGTTCCAATTTATTTTATAAATTATGCTAGAACAATAGAAGCAGCGAGTAACATTTATCAGTCACAACTAGTGCCGTTGTTGGTCAATACCATTAAAAGTTAGAATAAGGAGAAGGCAAAACTGAAGTCTCACAAATGACGGGCTTATCGTGGTAGCAAGCAATGTCGTGCCACTTAATGCCGTCGTTGTAGAAGTTGTTCATCACTGCTAAGCAGTCCTCGTTTCCCTCACGGTTGTCTGGTTGTGGCTGACCATTCCTGCTCACCGTGAAATAATTTAAGTCTTGTTAACCGAACTATTACAATTCAGCGGCATCATTATACAAGAGCGACAGTATAATATTCATAAACACTGGGAAAGGCGACTATACATACCCTCCAGTATGGGACCACTTGCTGTAAGTCACCAAGCTTCCCGACAGCCACCGCCAGACGCCATAACCTCGTTTGTTGCCTCCAGTCCAGAAGAACTTTACTGGATCTGAAATAGGATCAAAATTAATCTCTTCTGCACTTTTTGAACCCCAACTCAAAATTAAATTTGGAGATCAGTTCACATATAACTGAAAGTTTATGAATTTCTAAAGTTTTCGAAGTACACATCAATGGATCGCGTTCTTAAGAGTAAACTATATAAAAAAAAAGTCAAGAGGTACGTACGTCTAGCAATGATGTCAGTAATAAAGTCATCAATATCTTTGGATTCTATGGAGACAAGTCTGAAGTCTCTACCAAGACCCGAACAATAGGAAGTGCCTTGATCCCAACTGAAGGTGGCTTGGGTTCTGCACCAGGATAAGTGGTACCCCCGGTTTTTGTAAGTGGCTTGTACCTGTGGGGTGCCAAAGTGTTACAATTTTTGCTTGCCATTATGCATATTTTTTGGGGGGAAGCGTAGTAAATCAAGTTGTTTATAATACGTACAAGAGCGGAGGAGTGGCCACAAAGGTTCAGGGGCGACTGTGCAGGTAGTCGAGAAGCAGACTGCACCACAGGTGGTTGTGGCGAGAACCGAGGAAATGCCACTTGTGGCGACTGGAAAACTTGCGGCTGGATTGGAACGTTTTGGGGAATGTTGAACTGATTAAAGGGTAAAGGCTGTAACCGAGGCTGAACTGGGAACCCCTGCTGCACTGGGAGGGTGTTCTGAATCTGTAGGTTCCTTACAAATGCATTTGGAGCAATAACTGTATTCGGTCGAGTTAAAGAAATGCGTTGGTTCTGTTGGTCAGTGAAAGATTCTCCTCCTTGGCCGAAGTATTGACCCAAACTTACACCAACACTCAACATAAACAAACATATTGTAATCATCCTAGAAAGGACAAGAGAAACATTAAACCGAGAAGAGTAAAACAAGAAAATATTCTACCAATACATACAATAACAACAACATCTACTTATGACAGTACTTGAATATCTCAACAGCCGATGCACGAGCGACTCCAACTGTGGTGAGTGTGGCCAGCCCGCCCCTTATATTACCAGAGCTCAAGCAACCACGGGCGCTGATTGGCCGATATTCCAGCTTAGAGTCACACCATTGGCTAACCTGCTCCTGGTTTTAAACTATTGATTCAAATGTCACTAATAACTCGCTAACGGCCAACTGATCATTTCCAAATTTAATTATAAATCGAGCTTAGCATTCTTTTATTGTCAAACAAAAAATCAATTTTAATTAAAAAGCAAAAATTTTCATTTATAACCTGTTGGGTAAAATTGAGAGACAAAACACGTAGCTATAAGCCTCAAGTAATTAACACACACACACACAGAGGACAATATTTTATTTCAAAACACAGGATATAATTTTGTTGTATTGGTTAAATAAAAAACACAGGTGGTGAAATATTGTTTCCGAAATAAGGTGATCAGAAGGTCCCAATCTTATGGTATTGTTCGACTCCTTCCGAAATCGTGGGTTTTAAAGGACTTGTGCAATTGGAGACCTTTTCCTTGTTAAATCAAGATTATAAAATAATATCGAAACTGTTGGCGAGCCGTCTGAGGCTTGTTTCGGGTCGGGATGTGTCGCCGGAAGCAGCCCGTCCTCCAAATGAAAACCCACAAGTGATTCCAAGCACCCTCCAAACCTCACTGTTTTTCAATGAAAAACGGTTTACACACGATTCCAACCCGTCCTCGACTCAAGTCCATTACATTCAGCGGTCAACCCCACAGACGCATTCATAAATTTTAACATGCTGTTCATTCAAAACAGGAATTTTCTCAACTATAAATTATTATAATAATATATTAGCATATTGTGTATATTTTGGCATAGGATAGGTTAGGTTAGGTGTTTAGGTTCTGTTGGCGATTATTTGTATATGTAGTACGTGGGTGAAGCATTTATAGCAACCCGTCCTCGACTCAAGTCCATTACATTCAGCGGTCAACCCCACATACGCATTCATAAATTTTAACATACTGTTCACTCAAAATGGGAATTTTCTCAAGTATAAATTTATATTATAATATATTAGCATATTGTGTATATATAGGCATAGGTTAGGTTAGGTTAGGTGTTTAGGTTCTGTTGGCGATTATTTGTATTTGTAGTACGTGGGTGAAGCATTTATAGCGTTGTGATTCGAACAAAATTCGTCAGTGAAGCACTTGTTCCGGATATGTTCGAATGTCAGCAGTTGTGAGTCGTGTGTAAACCGCTTTTCATTCATAAACAGGGGGTTTGGCGGGTGCATGGAATCACTTTTGGATCTTTGTTTGGAGGACGGGCTGTTTATAGCGTTGTGATTCGAACAAAATTCGTCAGTGAAGCACTTATTCCGGATATGTTCGAATGTCAGCAGTTGTGAGTCATGTGTAAACCGCTTTTCATTCATAAACAGGGGGTTTGGCGGGTGCATGGAATCACTTTTGGATCTTTGTTTGGAGGACGGGCTGCACGATTCACAACTGATTTCGTTCGAATACTTCCGGAACAAGAGCTTCACTGACGACTTTTGTTCGAACCACAACGCTATAAATGCTTCACCCACCTACTACAAATACAAATAATCACCAACAGAGCCTAAACACCTAACCTAACCTATCCTATGCCTATATATACACAATATGCTAATATATTATTATAATAATTTATAGTTGAGAAAATTCCTGTTTTGAATATATATATATATATATATATATATATATATATATATATATATATATATATATATATATATATATATATATATATATATATATATGTCGTACCTAATAGCCAGAACGCACTTCTCAGCCTACTATGCAAGGCCCAATTTGCCTAATAAGCCAAGTTTTCATGAATTAATTGTTTTTCGACTACCTAACCTACCTAACCTAACCTAACCTAACTTTTTCGGGTACCTAACCTAACCTAACCTATAAAGATAGGTTAGGTTAGGTAGGGTTGGTTAGGTTCGGTCATATATCTACTTTAATTTTATCTCCAATAAAAAACAATTGACCTCATACATAATGAAATGGGTAGCTTTATCAATTCATAAGAAAAAAATTAGAGAAAATATATTAATTCATGAAAACTTGGCTTATTAGGCAAATCGGGCTTTGCATAGTAGGCTGAGAAGTGCGTTCTGGCTATTAGGTACGACATATATATATATATATATATATATATATATATATATATATATATATATATATATATATATATATATATATAACTGAAAACTCACACCCCAGAAGTGACTCGAACCCATACTCCCACAACTGGTATGTACAGGGACGCCTTAATCCGCTTGACCATCACGACCGGACATAAGGAAGTGATAGCCGAGGCTATATGAACCACTTCCCCGCCGGCACTCGGATGGTAATCTTGGGCATAGCATTTTATCAAATCACCTCATTCTTTGGGGCACACGTGAGGAACACAAATGCAACGTGTGCCCCAAAGAATGAGGTGATTTGATAAAATGCTATGCCCAAGATTACCATCCGAGTGCCGGCGGGGAAGTGGTTCATATAGCCTCGGCTATCACTTCCTTATGTCCGGTCGTGATGGTCAAGCGGATTAAGGCGTCCCTGTACATACCAGTTGTGGGAGTATGGGTTCGAGTCACTTCTGGGGTGTGAGTTTTCAGTTGTATATAGTCCTGGGGACCATTCAGGCTTGTTTGCATATATATATATATATATATATATATATATATATATATATATATATATATATATATATATATATATATTATTAAATATTATTAAATATGACCGAAAAAGTAAGATTAATAATTCTAACACGAATTTTCTCAATCATTCGTACATTTCTTTTCACTGTTGGAGGTAATTAAAAAATCACTTCTCCAAAATTCATTTTTATTTCTAGTCTGACGCGACACTTGAGCGCGTTTCGTAAAACCTATTACATTTTCAAAGACTTTAGTTAACACATACACAACTGAATAGAACTTACACATCTCCGATTTTGTTTATATCTACATTTGAGTGAGGTGGTATTTAATAAGGTATTAATTTCATCAACACAAGCCAGAACATGAAACAATGGGTATTGAAAAGAAGTGATTGTAGAAAGCCTATTGGTCCATATTTCTTGATGCTTCTATATTGGAGCGGAGTCTTGAGGTGGGTAGAATATAGTTGTGCATTAATTGGCTGTTGATTACTCGTGTTGACTTCTTGATGTGTAATGCCTCGCAAACGTCAAGCCGCCTGCTATCGCTGTATCTATCGATGATTTCTGTGTTGTTTACTAGGATTTCTCTGGCGATGGTTTGGTTGTAGGAAGAGATTATATGTTCCTTAATGGAACCCTGTTTCTTATGCATCGTTAAACGCCTAGAAAGAGATGTTGTTGTTTTGCCCATGTACTGGGCTTTTTGGAGCTTACAGTCCCCAAGAGGGCATTTGAAGGCATAGACGACGTTAGTGTCTTTTAAAGCGTTCTGTTTTGTGTCTGGAGAGTTTCTCATGAGTAGGCTGGCCGTTTTTCTGGTTTTATAGTAAATCGTCAGTTGTGTCCTCTGATTTTTGTCTGTAGGGATAACGTTTCTATTAACAATATCTTTCAGGACCCTTTCCTCCGTTTTATGAGCTGTGGAAAAGAAGTTCCTGTAAAATAGTCTAATAGGGGGTATAGGTGTTGTGTTGGTTGTCTCTTCAGAGGTTGCATGGCGTTTCACTTTCCTTCTTATGATGTCTTCGACGAAACCATTGGAGAAGCCGTTGTTGACAAGCACCTGCCTTACCCTACAGAGTTCTTCGTCGACTTACTTCCATTCTGAGCTGTGGCTGAGAGCACGGTCGTCATATGCGTTAACAACACTCCTCTTGTACCTGTCTGGGCAGTCGCTGTTGGCATTTAGGCACATTCCTATGTTCGTTTCCTTAGTGTAGACTGCAGTGTGGAAACCTCCGCTCTTTTCCATGACTGTTACATCAAGAAAGGGCAGCTTTCCATCCTTTTCCATCTCGTAAGTGAAACGCAGCACGGAACTCTGCTCAAATGCCTCCTTCAGCTCCTGCAGATGTCTGACATCACGTACCTGTGTAAAAATGTCGTCAACATACCTGCAGTATATAGCCGGTTTCAAGTTCATGTACACTAAGACTTTTTGCTCGATGGTACCCATGTAGAAGTTTGCAAACAGGACACCTAGGGGAGAACCCATGGCGACCCCATCTACTTGCTTATACATGTGCCCATCCGGGCTCAAGAAGGGTGCCTCTTTAGTACAATCTTGGAGTAGTTTCCTCAGAATATTTTCTGGTATGTCAAGAGGAGTACAGGCTGGATCACGATACACTCTGTCGGCTATCATCCCGATTGTCTCGTCCACAGGTACGTTGGTAAACAGGGATTCTACGTCCAACGAGGCTTTTATCCCTGTGGCCCGTGTGCCCCGCAGTAAGTCAACAAATTCCTTTGGAGACTTCAGGCTGAAGGAGCAAGGAACATAAGGAGTCAGCAGGCCGTTGAGTCGCTTCGCCAGTCTGTACGTGGGTGTGGGTATCTGGCTAATGATTGGCCGAAGTGGGTTTCCAGGCTTGTGTGTCTTGACATTTCCATACGCATATCCAGGTTTATATTCCCCAATTATCTTTGGCAGGTGGAGTCAGGATTTCTTGGCGTTCAAAGTTTCGATCAGTTTGTTGACCTTTGCTTTTAATTCGGCTGTAGTGTCCTTCGTTACTCTTTGGAACTTAGTTTGGTCAGAGAGTATGAGGTTCATTTTCGCCAGATATTCGTCATTTTTAAGAATGACATATATTGGGGACTTGTCACCTCTCCTGACAACTATCTCCTTGTTCTCACGAAGGCTTTTAGCTGCCACTTTGAGCTCGGGGGACAGTATGGTCCTTCTGTAATTGCCTCGATTCTTTCCTCCTTCTGCAATAAGTTCTGCTTGTAAGGTATCTTTGGTAGTGACCTTCTTTTGTGTCTCGAGGTCGAATTTTGGAGAATTGATTTTTGAATTACCTCCAACAGTGAAAAGAAATGTACGAAAGATTGAGAAAATTCGTGTTAGAATTATTAATCTTACTTTTTCGGTCATATTTAATAATACATGTCTACAGGAAAGACTGCTACCAAAATATACTAATATTAAAGCGCACGACCCAGCAGCAAGGAATCAAGCCTTCACGATAAAATATCGCCAGGATCTGATTCGTGATCAGATATACAAGGCAGAGAATGAAATCAAAGACAACAAAACGCAACTACTTCATGCTACAAACGAGTGGAGAAATAGCAACATCGACGAAAGTATCCGTACCCGCATTGAACAACACCTCGACATCCTCACAGACCGACATCACCTCAGCACTGAAACAAGGATTATCAAGAAACTAAAAAACATTATATGGAGGACCTATGGCAATTCCACGACCAAGAGATGGCTTCCTGAACCTTGCAGGAATTAACCTCACTGAGGACCAAGTCACTCTCTTAAATCTGGGCATAAACTGTCATGTTATGTCCAGACCGAGTGAGATGGCCCGGAAAGTAGAGTTGGAAATTCTGTTGGACGACATATTCGACCTCGAGACACAAAAGAAGGTCACTACCAAGGATTATCTCCTTCAAAAGAGATTGAGCCTGCTCTTCCCTCCTAAGTTCGTCGATATACTTCCCTATACAACTAATATGGAAGAAATATCAACAAGTACAACTCCAAGGTTTGCCAGAGAGCAAACGTATTCAGCACCAAGAACACCTGCTCCGCCTCCACCACTCGAACCACCAAACTACCTGTCCGTCTCCTGCTCATCGCTGATTGGCCGGTGGTCAGTCGCGCCCGCTCCTCCACCGCCACACTACCTGATGTCTGGGGCCGCCACGACCTGCAGACCTCAGAATATCCAGTGCTTTCAACAAGTTAACACGTCTCGTTGGTAGACTAAGCTCTGGCTTACGTGTACTAAGAGAGGTGGCAGCTTAAAGCCAATATTCCTGCACCTTTTTATCTGATTGTATATTGTTCACTTGTCTTAACGTAACTTTTCATTTTGCCATTTGATTATTCTTATTATTTTGATTGATTGATTTTATGTTCCAATTTGTATGTCCATTTTATTCATGTTTTGCTTTTCTAACGTAATTAAAATCTCATTGTTAAATTTACTTGTGTTTTGTGTGTCTTCCCATTACCTTAAAACAGACGAAGTTCCAGATTTTCTCATTTTTGTTTCTATATGTGACGAGGCCATACCCCTAGCTTTTGAAACAGCCGAACACCAACGCGTTACCGTCACAATACCTTTCAAGCAGAACTTATTGCAGAAGGAGGAAAGAATCGAGGCAATTACAGAAGCACCATACTGTCCCCCGAGCTCAAAGCGGCAGCTAAAAGCCTTCGTGAGAACAAGGAGATAGTTGTCAGGAGAGGTGACAAGTCCCCAATATATGTCAATCTTAAAAAAGACGAATATCTGGCGAAAATGAACCTCATACTCTCTGACCAAACTAAGTTCCAAAGGGTAACGAAGGACACTACAGCCGAATTAAAAGGTCAACAAACTGATCGAAACTGTGAACGCCAAGAAATCCGGACTCACCTGCCAAAGATCATTGGGGAATATAAACCTGGATATGCGTATGGAAATGTCAAGACACACAAGCCTGGAAACCCACTTCGGCCAATCATTAGCCAGATACCCACACCCACGTACAGACTGGCGAAGCGACTCAACGGCCTGCTGACTCCTTATGTTCCTTGCGCCTTCAGCCTGAAGTCTCCAAAGGAATTTGTTGAGTTACTGCGGGGCACACGGGCCACAGGGATAAGAGCCTCGTTGGACGTAGAATCGCTGTTTACCAACGTACCTGTGGACGAGACAATCGGGATGATAGCCGACAGAGTGTATCGTGATCCAGCCTGTACTCCTCTTGACATACCAGAAAATATTCTGAGGAAACTACTCCAAGCTTGTACTAAAGAGGCACCCTTCTTGAGCCCGGATGGGCACATGTATAAGCAAGTAGATGGGGTCGCCATGGGTTCTCCCCTAGGTGTCCTGTTTGCAAACTTCTACATGGGTACCATCGAGCAAAAAGTCTTAGTCTCATGAACTTGAAACCGGCCATATACTGCAGGTATGTTGACGACATTTTTAAACAGGTACCTGATGTCAGACATCTGCAGGAGCTGAAGGAGCCATTTGAGCAGAGTTCCGTGCTGCGTTTCACTTACGAGATGGAAAAGGATGGGAAGCTGCCCTTTCTAGATGTAACAGTCATGGAAAAGAGCGGAGGTTTCCACACTGCAGTCTACACTAAGGAAACGAACATAGGAATGTGCCTAAATGCCAACAGCGACTGCCAGACAGGTACAAGAGGAGTGTTGTTAACGCATATGTCGACCGTGCTCTCAGCCACAGCTCAGAATGGAAGCAAGTCGACGAAGAACTCTGTAGGGTAAGGCAGGTCCTAGTCAACAACGGCTTCTCCAATGGTTTCGTCAAAGACATCATAAGAAGGAAAGTGAAACGCCATGCAACCTCTGAAGAGACAACTAACACAACACCTATACCCCCTATTAGACTATTTTACAGGAGCTTCTTTTCCACAGCTCATAAAATGGAGGAAAGGGTCCTGAAAGATATTGTTAATAGAAACGTTATCCCTACAGACAAAAATCAGAGGATACAACTGACGATTTACTATAAAACCAGAAAAACGGCCAGCCTACTCATGAGAAACTCTCCAGACACAAAACAGAACGCTTTAAAAGAGACTAACGTCGTCTATGCCTTCAAATGCCCTCTTGGGGACTGTAAGCTCCAAAAAACCCAGTATATAGGCAAGACAACAACATCTCTTTCTAGGCGTTTAACGATGCATAAGCAACAGGGCTCCATTAAGGAACATATAATCTCTTCCCACAACCAAACCATAGCCAGAGAAATCCTAGTAAACAACACAGAAATCATCGATAGATACAGCGATAGCAGGCGGCTTGACGTTTGCGAGGCACTACACATCAAGAAGTCAACACCAGCAATCAACAGCCAATTATTGCACAACTATATTCTACCCACCTCTAGACTCCGCTCCAATATAGAAGCATCAAGAAATATGGACCAATAGGCTTTCTACAAACACTTCTATTCAATACCCATTGTTTCGTGTTCTGTCTTGTGTTGATGAAATTAATACCCTATTAATACCACCTCTTGTTCTGTCTTGTGTTGATGAAATTAATACCCTATTAATGCCACCTCTTGTTTTGTCTTGTGTTAATGCCACATCACCCCTTCCACCTCACTCAAATGTAGATATAAAATCGGAGATGCGTAAGTTCTATTCATTTGTGTATTTGTGAATTAAAGTCTTTGAAAATGTAATAAGTTTTACGAAACGCGCTCGTGTCGCGTCAGACTAAAAATAAAAATGAATTTTGGAGAATTAATTTTTGATTTACCTCCAACAGTGAAAAGAAATATACGAAAGATTGAGAAAATTCGTGTTAGAATTATTAATCTTACTTTTTCGGTCATATTTAATAATATATATATATATAATAATATATATATATATATATATATATATATATATATATATATATATATATATATATATATATATATATATATGTCGTACCTAGTAGCCAGAACGCACTTCTCAGCCTACTATGCAAGGCCCGATTTGCCTAATAAGCCAAGTTTTCCTGAATTAACATATTTTCTCTAAATTTTTTCTTATGAAATGATAAAGCTACCCATTTCATTATGTATGAGGTCAATTGTTTTTTATTGGAGTTAAAATTAACATAGATATATGACCGAACCTAACCAACCCTACCTAACCTAACCTAACCTATCTTTACAGGTTAGGTTAGGTTAGGTAGCCGAAAAAGTTAGGTTAGGTTAGGTTAGGTAGGTTAGGTAGTCGAAAAACAATTAATTCATGAAAACTTGGCTTATTAGGCAAATTGGGCCTTGCATAGTAGGCTGAGAAGTGCGTTCTGGCTACTAGGTACGACATATATATATATATATATATATATATATATATATATATATATATATATATATATATATATATATATATATATATATATATATATATATATATATATATATATATATATATATATATATGTCGTACCTAGTAGCCAGAACTCACTTTTTGGCCTACTATTCAAGGCCCGATTTGCCTAATAAGCCAAGTCTTCCTGAATTAATATATTTTTTCTAATTTTTTTCTTATGAAATGATAAAGCTACCCATTTCATTATGTATGAGGTCAATTTTTTTTTATTGGAGTTAAAATTAACGTAGATATATGACCGAACCTAACCAACCCTACCTAACCTAACCTAACCTATCTTTATAGGTTAGGTTTGGTTAGGTAGCCGAAAAAGTTAGGTTAGGTTAGGTTAGGTAGGTTAGGTAGTCGAAAAACAATTAATTCATGAAAACTTGGCTTATTAGGCAAATCGGGCCTTGAATAGTAGGCCAAAAAGTGAGTTCTGGCTACTAGGTACGACATATATATATATATATATATGTCGTACCTAGTAGCCAGAACGCGCTTCTCAGCCTACTATGCAAGGCCCGATTTGCCTAATAAGCCAAGTTTTCCTGAATTATTATATTTTCTCTAATTTTTTTTGTTATGAAATGATAAACCTACCCATTTCATTATGTATGAGGTCAATTTTTTTGGGGGGACTTAAAACTAACGTTGATATATGACCGAACCTAACCAACCCTACCTAACCTAACCTAACCTATCTTTACAGGTTAGGTTAGGTTAGGTAGCCGAAAAAGTTAGGTTAGGTTAGGTTAGGTAGGTAAGGTAGCCGAAAAACAATTAATTCATGAAAACTTGGCTTATTAGGCAAATCGGGCCTTGCATAGTAGGCTGAGAAGTGCGTTCTGGCTACTAGGTACGACATATATATATATATATATATATATATATATATATATATATATATATATATATATATATATATATATATCAGTTGCATATTGTCCTGGGGACCATTCAGGCTTGTTCGCATATATATATATATATATATATATATATATATATATATATATATATATATATATATATATATATATATATATATATATATATATATATATATATTATTTTCTGGTTTAGGGCTTCTATCCCTCTAACTATTTTCTTAGCATCAGGGCTTAATTGAAATAGGAGTTCTCCAAAACTCATTTTCATACCTTTAAGGTGAAGAAAAGAAGTGATTTACTATAGAGTGTATTACACTTATTTATATAATTCGCACAAACCTCCATGGTTCATTCTCAAGTGAACAGATCTTACAATACTAGTTGATTTTATACCAGCACTGGGTCAAGTGATAATACAATAGAGGTGAAAACATGAGGGGATACATAAGGGATAAATGTGAGGTGAAACATAGAGGCTGCAGAAGGCTTATTGGCCCATACGATCATCTCCTATCTAAACACAAAGATTAATCCAGTGTAATTGGCCTATTATGTTGGACATTGTCTTCTGTGTTGGCATCGATATGTTCTTGTCTTGTCCTTACTCTCATGGTGGGTAGAGTAAATAGTTCCGTGATTTGAGTGTTCATGGTAGGTCGCTCTATTCTTATGTGAATTGCCTCAAGAATTTGTAATCTTCTTGCATCTTGGGTTTTGTCTATTATGCAGGTATTCTTGTTCAACATTTCTCTTGTTAGAGTAATGTCATGGGCTTGTCTCATGTGATTCCTAGGGGCACCAGATTGAAGATGGCATGTCAAACGCCTCGTCAGCAGGCGATGAGTCACAATAACGTGGCTGAAGTATGTTGACCAGACCACACACTAGAAAATGAAGGGACGACGACGTTTCGGTCCGTCCTGGACCATTCTCAAGTCGATTCCGTCTATTTGTAATCGCCGTCTATTTGTAATCGCCTCGTCAGCTTGGTCGACGTCATACGTATGTACTTACATTTAAGGTTACATCCTTCGTGGGGGCAAGTGTACATGTATACAACGCTTGACTGCTGTAGAGGGTTCTCCGTCGGCTTCGGGCTGTTTTTGATAAGGAGTTCGGAAGTCTTCTTGGTTTTGTAGAATATTATCAGGTTTATGTTTTGGTTAGGAGTAGTGCTTTTTACTCCTTTACGGATTATTTCTTTCATTATTCTTTCCTCTTTTATATGTTCACTGTGCATGGTTGATTTGTAATATAATTTTATTGGGGGTGTTGTGGTTTCTGTTCTAGGTTCTGAATTATACCATCGGTCCAAGTGTCTTCTTATAGCAGCCCTTATTTCCGCGTTGCTGTATCCGTTGTTTACCAATACCTGAGTTACTCTTTCAAACTCTCTTCTCACGTTGCTCCATTCAGAGCAGTGGGTAAGCGCTCGACGATTATAAGCATTGAGAACACTGGCTTTGTATCTTTGGGGGCATTCACTTCTACCGTTCAGGCATAATGGGGGGGCCTCGTAGCCTGGTGGATAGCGCGCAGGACTCGTAATTCTGCGGCGCGGGTTCGATTCCCGCACGCGGCAGAAACAAATGGGCCAAGTTTCTTTCACCCTATGCCCCTGTTACCTAGCAGTAAATAGGAACCTGGGTGTTAGTCAGCTGTCACAGGCTGCTTCCTGGGGGTGAAGGCCTGGTCGAGGACCGGGCCGCGGGGACACTAAAGCCCCCGAAATCATCTCAAGATATATCTCAAGATATAATCCTATGTTGGTGGGTTTGGTATATACGTTGGTGCTTAAATAGGTTCTTGTTTTTGTTATTAGTACATCCAGGAATGGCAGACTGTTATTTTCACTATTTTCATGTGTAAATCGGAGTACTGACTCTCTCTCTAGGTGTCTTTTTAGGTCAATTCGTTCATCTGAGTCTTTTACTATTACGAATATGTCATCTACATAACGGCAGTATACAGTTGGTTTTTGTCTGCTACTGAAGACCCTATCTTCGATGGTTCCCTTATAAAAATTAGCAAATAAAGCTCCTAAGGGGGAGCCCATTGCTACTCCGTCTATTTGTAAATACATGTCTCCTTGTGGACTTATGAAAGGGGCTTCCTTTGTACATGCTTCGAGAAGACTTTTCAAGTGTGGCTCAGGTATGTCTAATTTGGGGGTGCTCTCGTCTCTGTATACTCTGTCCAGTATCATTATTATGGTTGTGTCGACTGGGACGTTGGTAAATAGGGATTCAACGTCCAGGGAAGCGATGATTCCATCGGGCTGGGTAGATTTTATCAATTCTAGGAAATCTGCTGATGATTGTAGACTAAACTTACTTGGAGTGTATGGAGTTAGGAGTTCATTGAGTTTCTTTGCCAGGTGATAAGTTGGGGTTGGTATTTGGCTGATTATAGGGCGTAGTGGGTTACCTGGTTTATGCGTCTTAACATTGCCGTAGGCATATCCTAAGCCATAGTCACCTTGAAGTTTATTGAAATGCACACTACCTTTCTTTGCGTTGATTGCTGTAATTGTTTGATTGCTGTAATAGGTTCGGTCATATATCTATGTTAATTTTAACTCCAATAAAAAAAAATTGAACTCATACATAATGAAATGGGTAGCTTTATCATTTCATAAGAAACAAAATTGAAAAAATATAATTATTCAAGAAAACTTGGCTTATTAGGCAAATCGGGCCTTGCTTAGTAGGCTGAGAAGTGCGTTCAGGCTACTAGGTACGCCATATATATATATATATATATATATATATATATATATAAATATATATATATATATATATATATATATATATATATATATATATATATATATATATATATATATATATATATATATATATATATATATATATATATGTCGTACCTAGTAGCCAGAACGCACTTCTCAGCCTACTATGCAAGACCCGATTTGCCTAATAAGCCAAGTTTTCATGAATTAATATATTTTCTCTAGGTTTTTTCTTATGAAATGATAAAGCTGCCCATTTCAATATGTATGAGGTCATTTTTTTTTATTGGAGTTAAAATTAACGTAGATATATGACCGAACCTAACCAACCCTACCTAACCTAACCTAACCTATCTTAATAGATTAGGTTAGGTTAGGTGGCCGAAAAAGTTAGGTTAGGTTAGGTTAGGTAGGTTAGGTAGTCGAAATACAATTAATTCATGAAATCTTGGCTTATTAGGCAAATCGGGCCTTGCACAGTAGGCTGAGAAGTGCGTTCTGGCTACTAGGTACGACATATATATATATATATATATGTCGTACCTAGTAGCCAGAACGCACTTCTCAGCCTACTATGCAAGGCCCGATTTGCCTAATAAGCCAAGTTTTCCAGAATTAATATATTTTCTCTAATTTTTTTCTTATGAAATGATAAAGCTACCGATTTCATTATGTATGAGGTAAAAATATTTTTATTGGAGTTAAAATTAACGTAGATATATGACCGAACCTAACCAACCCTACCTAACCTAACCTAACCTATCTTTATAGGTTAGGTTAGGTTAGGTAGCCGAAAAAGTTAGGTTAGGTTAGGTTAGGTAGGTTAGGTAGCCGAAAAACAATTAATTCATGAAAACTTGGCTTATTAGGCAAATCGGGCCTTGCATAGTAGGCTAAGAAGTGAGTTCTGGCTACTAGGTACGACATATATATATATATATATATATATATATATATATATATATATATATATATATATATATATATATATATATATATATATATATATATATATATATATATATATATATATATATATATATATATATATATATATAGACTAGAAATAAAAATGAATTTTGGAGAACTGATCTTTGAAATACCATCAACAGTGAAAAGAAATGTAACAAAGATAGAGAAAATTCGTGCTAGAATTATTAATTTTACTTTTTCGGTCATATTTAATAATATATGTCTACAGGAAAGACTGCTACCAAAATATACTAATATATATATATATATATATATATATATATATATATATATATGTCGTACCTAGTAGCCAGAACTCACTTTTTGGCCTACTATTCAAGGCCCGATTTGCCTAATAAGCCAAGTTTTCATGAATTAATTGTTTTTCGACTACCTAACCTACCTAACCTAACCTAACCTAACTTTTTCGGCTACCTAACCAAACCTAACCTATAAAGATAGGTTAGGTTAGGTTAGGTAGGGTTGGTTAGGTTCGGTCATATATCTACGTTAATTTTAACTCCAATAAAAAAAATTGACCTCATACATAATGAAATGGGTAGCTTTATCATTTCATAAGAAAAAAATTAGAAAAAATATATTAATTCAGGAAAACTTGGCTTATTAGGCAAATCGGGCCTTGAATAGTAGGCCAAAAAGTGAGTTCTGGCTACTAGGTACGACATATATATATATATATATATATATATATATATATATATATATATATATATATATATATATATATATATATATATATATATATATATATATATATATATACACATATATATATATATATATATATATATATATATATATATATATATATATATATATATAACTGAAAACTCACACCCCAGACGTGACTCGAACCCATACTGCCAGGAGCAACGCAACTGGTATGTACAGGGACGCCTTAATCCCCTTAACCATCACGACTGGAGAAAAGGAAGTGATAGCCGAAGCTATTTGAACTACTTCCCCGCCGGCACTCGGATGGTAATCTTCTTGGAACGAACTATGGGTTCGAGTCACGTCTGGGGTGTGAGTTTTCAGTTGCATATAGTCCTGGGGACCATTCAGGCTTGTTCGCATTTGTGTTCCTCACGTGTTGCCCCAAAAAATGAGGTGATTTGATAAAATGCTATGCCCATGATTACCATCCGAGTGCCGGCGGGGAAGTGGTTCAAATAGCTTCGTCTATCACTTCCTTTTGTCCGGTCGTGATGGTCAAGCGGATTAAGGCGTCCCTGTACATACCAGTTGCGTTGCTCCTGGCAGTATGGGTTCGAGTCACGTCTGGGGTGTGAGTTTTCAGTTTTTTATTTTATTTATTTATTTATTTATATTCATATATACAAGAAGGTACATTGGGTTTGTGAGAATACATTGGATAGTACAGTATTTACATTCTTGTAAAGCCACTAGTACGCGCAGCGTTTCGGGCAGGTCCTTAATCTAACAGATAATTTTAAGTAGGTAATTTCTATCAGAATTGATAAATGATAAAGATACATTGCAAGAGAAAAAATGAGATGAGAGAGCTTAGTAAGTATATTAAAGCACATTGTTATATTAAAGCTCTGATTGATTACATTGACAGCTTGATTAGTAATTTAAACAAGATTAATAGACACCATACAGCAGATTGACAGCACATATAAGACAGCAATGATCACAATGGTAAAGATGTTCAGATTGGGTACATAAAGATTGGGAGACTGGGTAGCAAAAGATACAGTGCAATTTTAAGGCAAAAAGTGAAAAACTATGAAGATGAAATTAGGTACTTTTTAGTATTGATTTTGAATGATGTAAAAGTTGGACAGCTTTTCAATTCAGTAGGGAGTGAGTTCCATAAACTGGGTCCCTTTATTTGCATAGAGTGTTTACACAGATTAAGTTTAACTCTGGGGATATCAAAGAGATATTTATTTCTGGTGTGGTGATAATGGGTCCTATTACATCTGTCCAGAAAGAGTTTCAGACAAGGATTTGCATTTAAGAACAGAGTTTTGTAAATGTAGTTGACACAAGAGAATTTGTGGAGTGAGATTATGTTTAGCATGTTTAGGGAGTTAAACAAGGGGGCTGTGTGTTGTCTGAAAGCAGAATTTGATATTATTTTGATAGCAGATTTTTGCTGGGTGATGATGGACTTGAGGTGGTTTGCAGTGGTTGAACCCCATGCACAGATACCATAGTTGAGATAGGGATAGATTAGTGCATAATATAGAGAGATGAGAGCAGAGTTAGGTACATAATATCTGATTTTGGAGAGTATACCAACTGTTTTAGAGACTTTCTTAGTTATGTGTTGTATGTGGGTACTGAAGTTGAGTCTCTTGTCCAGGAATATGCAAAGAAACTTTGCATCATTTTTATTGCTAATGATGCATTGTCTATCTGAAGCTGAATTGCATTTGTAGATTTGCTTCAAAATAGGATGTAGTAGGTGTTTTTTATGTTAAGTGTTAGTTTGTTGGTTGACATCTATAAGTGGACTTTTTTTAGTTCATTATTAACAACATCATTTAGTGAATGTGGGTTGGGGTTGGAGTAGATGAGGGTAGTATCATCAGCAAACAAAATAGGTTTCAGAATGTTAGAGACATTAGGTAGATCATTGATGTATATAAGAAATAGAAGAGGTCCCAAGATGCTGCCCTGTGGCACTCCAACGGTTATTGGTAGAATGGGAGAGATTATATTATTGATGGCTACACATACAGTTGCATATAGTCCTGACACCATTCAGGCTTGTTGGCATTTGTGTTCCTCACGTGTTGCCCCAAAAAATGAGGTGATTTGATAAAATGCTATGCCCAAGATTACCATCCGAGTGCCGGTGGGGAAGTGGTTCGAATAGCTTCGGCTATCACTTCCTTTTGTCCGGTCGTGATGGTCAAGTGATTAAGGCGTCCCTGTACATACCAGTTGCGTTGTTCCTGGCAGTATGGGTTCGAGTCACGTCTGGGGTGTGAGTTTTCAGTTGCATATAGTCCTGGGGACCATTCAGGCTTGTTCGCATACATATATATATATATATATATATATATATATATATATATATATATATATATATATATATATATATATATATATATATATATATATATATATATATATATATATGCAAGTAAATTATAATATTAATTTATATGAGAGAAAATTCCTGTTTTGAATGAACAGAATATAAACATTTATGAATGCGTCTGTGGGTCGACCGCTGGATGTAATGGACTTGAGTCGAGGACGGGTTGCCGGAAGAGTTTTGTGGGGTGCCTGATCGTTTGATTGATTACATAGTTGTAATAATATAATTAGTGACGTTGTGTTTCACATAACTGAGAATAATATTTGGTCTTCTGTGATTAATTTGGATTGTTCTGAGACCTTTTTGAAAGAGTTGATCTTGAGTTGGTTTAACATGTTCTGTGACAGGTGGGTGTGGCTCAGGGTGTTATTTACAGGATGAGGATGCTGTATCGTGAGTGTAGGAGTTGTGTTTGTGTCAACGGGTTACTGAGAGATTCCTTTGCTATTGAGATATCAATTCGCAGGGATGCCCAATTTCCATGGTGCTGCATATGTTGTTTCAGGCTAGGGGGGGGGTCTGTACATAACACAAGGGAGCTGCCCATCCTCCAAACAAAGACCCAAACGTGATTTCATGCGCCTGCCAAACCCTCCTGTTTAAGAATGAAAAATGGTTTACAAACGACTCACAACTGATTTCGTTCGAACATTTCTGGAACAAGTGCTTCATTGATGAATTTTGTTCGAACCACAACGCTGTAAATGCTTCACTCTTGTATTACAAATACAAATAATCGCCAACAGAACCTAAACACCTAACCTAACCTATGTCTATTTATTTGCACAATATGTTAATATATTATAATATTAATTTATATATGAGAAAATTCCCGTTTTGAATGAACAGCATGTTAAAATTGCTGAATGCGTCTGTGGAGTCAACCGCTGAATGGAATGGACTTGAGTCGAGGATGGGTTTAAGGGAGTTAATTACCTCATCAGACTATGATGGGTGAAGGTGTACTTTTTTTTTATTTTTATTTTTAAAACAGAGCAATTACAGCGTACAGTAACCATATAACAGGAAAGCAAAGAAGAACAGAGAATAACAACAACACATAACACGTAACACATAACACAAAAGTGAAAACAAAGAATAACATAAAACTCAACAGAACACACACACACAAACAAAGCAACACTACCCAGAAGGGGCGTGCCAAAAGCCTCAGGAATGACAAAAGCGCACAAAGAGCACAATAATACCAAGGGTAAAATATATACAAGGAATACACATATACACAATAACACAAACTAACACAAACACAAAACACACACACCATGCGCCACACCACACAACAGCAGACAACACACCACAGAATCGAGAACACAATAACAGAACATGGTAATATAACAGTGGAAATACAACATAGTAAATAAAATGCAGGAAAATAACAAGGGAATACAACAAAGCAATACACAGCACAGTACATAGATCAAAGGAAACAGAACACATTTGCATTACATAGTAAAATATCAAAATAAAAAAATAAGAAATAAAGAATCGGTATAACACAAACCAACATTGGAACATAGAACACAGTAAATAGGACACAGATAATAGAAGAAATCGTAAATAAGCATAAACAAAAATGGAATCTTACACATAGGTAACAATGAAATACAGGCAAATAAGAAAAAACACTAGAGCATTATAACCCAGCCAGGTAAGAAAACAGGAAAAAAAAGGAACCCGTATCACATAGCTCAACAAAATAACGAAAGAAATAAAGCAACACAAAGCAAGAACCACACACACAGTCAATCATCTTCATATTTATCCGGATAGAAACGACGCGGGTACTTCTTCCTGTAGGCATCCCACTGCGCCCACATTTCCATAGGCGCGTTAACGTGACCACGTGACCCTCGCGGTCGATGCATGAAGTCAGGAACATCCAGCTCGGCGCCCTCCACCACAGAGGCGGTAGGCACGGGAAGAGGCCGCACAGAGGGCTTTGATACAGACGGTGGAACCACACGGGACTGAAGCACAGGAGTCGGCCGGACACAGGCCGGCAACATAGCAGGCGGAGTCGTTGGGGACGCAATCACAAAGGGCGATGGTGCAGGGTCCGACAACACAGGGGACGGAGTAACAAAGGACGACTGAGCAGAGGGCAAAGGCGTGGAAGGCACAGACATGGACGCCAGAGGCACGGAAGCCGCCGGAACACAAGCATTTATAAGAACCGGCACCAAGCCCCTACCCGCTCTCGCAACCTCGGCCGGTGCTACAACGTCCCAACCCGGGGAACCAGCAACCGGTGACACGGAGGCAGCCGGAGAAGACACCGGACCAGGACCAGGCGACAATCCCACCACAGGACCCATCACTGCTGCAACACGACCAACAGGAGCCGCAGGCACTCCAACAGCATCGCACACATCACCATCCCCAGAAGACGAACTCCCGGAGTCCTCAAATTCCCCGACGTCGGCCCAGGCCGCATTACGAGGCGGAGACAGACTCAAAACTTGCCGCGAATGCTTGGACACAGGTCGCAGATCGTCGTAACTATCACCTCCGCTAGGAAGCACCGCAGCAGAACCGCTGGTTGCCCGTGCAACTCCCCGCAGCGCACGATCACTCAACATTGCAGCCTCAACAACCCGGGGAACAGGACCACACACCGCAGGAGACATCACTGTGTGCACGTCGACACGGGTCGAAGACACAGCTGCCAGAGACAGTATAGGCCGAGGCGCAGCCTCGACGTCCGGAGTCACAAGACCACACACCACAGGAGACACAACTGGAGACTCGACAGGAGACAAGGCAGGCAAGGGAAGTTGAGGTGCGAGAGCCGGGAATGCACTTCCTTCCACTCCGATACCCACAGCCACATCGAGGCTGGCATCAGAGACCGGCAACGGGGCACCAGAGGACTGGGAAGTAACACGTTCCACAGCAGCACCTACCGACAGGTCCGGGACTGCCAACGGGGGAAAGTCCTCCTCCCTGAAGAGGTTCACAGGCCCGACCCGGCTCGCATCACATCCCGCAGCCTTATGGTCCGAGAGTCTGCACCGGAAACACGTCCGGGCTGACCCCCATAGAACACGCGTACCATGAAGCCCAGAAGCTGGAGAGACGAAGGGATGGAGTCCTTCAAGCGCAGCGCCACAGTGCGGGTCCCATTCGAGATACCCTTCCACCGCCCGGAGGAGACTGCATTCATTCGGACACTCAAGACCCGCCCATACCGGGTAAAATGACGCTGGAGAAGAGGGTCAGGGAACTCAAAGGGAGCACCATGAATTGCTACATAGGTAGTCTCACTACACCTGTCCGACACTATCACCGAACCACCACCCTCAGGCAGAGTAAATGTCCTCCCATAATAGCGTTCCACAAAGTCAAGATACACAGCCGTAGAGCAGAATTTCACAAGAGCTCGATGCTCGGATACAAGTTGAATGCCGCACACAGACGCCACATCCACCCGCAACATGTCAATCATCACCACCTCAACTGCCGGGTAAGACGCTGGGCCAGTAAATTCTAGGCCAATGGTATCCCTCCGCTTCACAGGGGGGAGGGGGGCCGCCATCCCTCCAGCCGCCACTGCCCCAAGGGTCCGCTCACACACAAACTACCACAGGCCAGCAAACCAGGAGCTCACAGGCGACACGTCCACCTCCGCCCAGAGCTAGGCGAACACTTCTGTGAAGGTGTACTGGTCACTACACTTCACTAACACTGCCATACAGAGCAGTGTAATGCTGCCAAAACTGAGGTTTTGAGGCTCGCTAATGAATATATATGCCCAACGTAATGCTTCGATTGCAACCCATGCGATGTCGGGTTGCAATCGGTGGGGGGGGGGGGCTGGGAGTCATGATATAGTGACATTTACAACCGAAAAGAGACACTGCATAAGTGTCGTTATAAGGTAAATAGGACACAGGGATTTATTTCCCAACCCATTGTTAACCCCCAAAAGATTAAACAGTCAGAAAGGATGCCAACTAAAGTAGTAAATCCACCAGAACTGGTGGCGTAGTATGACAGTTTCCAGCAACTAGAAACCTGTGATGTGTAGAAAGATTGACAAAGCTTAAATAACTTTGACTGGACAACGAAGTATTAAAGGTGGGCATGACAGAGCTGTACCCCAGGAGGATGTCAAAACAAAAGGGAATAATAGTAGGTTATTCAAGTGGTTCAACACGTATAGCACACGAGACAAAGGTAGAAAATGGAAAGGTATTAAATTAGGAAAGACCTGGGTAAATGCGTTTTCGGTAACAGGGTTGGTTACTTGTGACACTAATCACCGCATAACGTAATTGAGTAGGATCCCTTGAAAGTACAAGACAGCCATATATATGAATGAGTATGGAAAATGGATAAGTATTATTAGTTCCCTGATTGACAGGGCGAGATACCTGTTAGCGCACTAAGATCTGATGATTTTTTTTACTTGGGAAACACAAACACAACAAAATAGAAAAAAATCAACAGCATCATTCACATGTACAAAGCAAGAAACACACTTACAAACTGTAGAACTGGAAAACACACAAACAAAAGTCATACAATACACAAAATGGAATCATAAACATAGGAAACAATGAAATACAGTCAGAAAAGAAAAAACACTAGAACATTATAACCCAACAATAACCAGGCAAGAAACACATGAAAAAAATAACCCTTATCACATAGCTCATCAAAACAAATCTATATAAATAAAAAAAGAAATGTTCGTTTGTGCATAACCGCTAATCTCCGAAAGTTCTTCAGCAGTTGCTTTGAAATTTTTGACACAACGTTCCATTCGCATCCAAGCAGGTTTTATATAAACGTACTATATAGATGTCACGTCTGTTGCGGTAAAAAAAAAAAAACATACTATTTTCTGAAAAACTGTGTTTTTCATGTAAGGGAAATCTTCGAAACCTCTTTGCCGATTGTTTTGAAATTTTGACACAACGTTGCATTCGAATAGGCGCGTCTTTTTATATATCTACTATATACATGCCTCACCTGTGACAGGAAAAAACATTCTTTTTTCAAAAACTGCACCAACTGTTTGATGTAAGAGCATCACAGGCTGTAATCTCCAAAAGTTCTTCACTGATTGCTTTGAAATTTTGACACAACGTTGCATTCGAATAAGCGCATCTTTTTATATACCTACTATATAGATGACACCCCTTTGACAGGTAAAAACATGCGATTTTGAAAAACAGCGCCATCTGCTGCACATAATAGCAACATGCACGCTGTACTAAATATGTCACGCATAACATTTCAATTTGTCCGATTGCATTGATAAATTTTATTTTCATAGATTACGATTTATTTGATTTTTTTATTGAATTATTTTGTGTGACATTGTGTTGGAATTGATCTGTGTTGTTTACCATACCGTTCATTTCGTAAGTATAAGTACAGATGCCACACCTGTGACAGGAAAAAACTATTCTTTTCATGAAAAACAGCAACATCTGTTGCATGTAAGAGCAACACACATGCTATATTAAATATGTTACAAATCTATTTCAATATATCTGATTGCATTGATAAATTGAATATTCATAATTTTGATTTATTTTCATTTTGATTTTATTATTTTGTGTGAATTGCATTGGAATGGTCTTGAGAATCGTCCACGACGGACTGAAATGTCGTCGTCCCAACACTTTCTAGTGTATGGTCTGGTCAACATACTTCAGCTACGTTATTGTGACTCATCCCCTGCGTTGGAATTGAGCTCTGTTGTTTACCATACGTTCATTTCGTGAGTAAAGATTATTTTTGTATTTTTCATGTTTTCATTTAATTTTTTAACTGTTTTTCTTACATATATCAATGATGGGAACATCAGATCACTTGATGTTCCCAATTTTCTGATGGGAACATCAGACCATTTGGGAAGGCATCGGATGAGGGAGTGAGGAATGACGAGGGAATGGAAGTGAGAGATGGTGGGGGAGGACGAGGGGACAAGGGAGTGGAGTAATGGTGGGGAAGGACAGGGGAGTTTGGGATGGTGGGGATGAAGGGATGGGGGAATGAAGGATGGTGGCGAGGACAAAGGGACAGGGGAGTGGGGCATGGTGGTGAGGACGAAGGGGTGGGGAATGGTTGGGAGGCCAAGAAGACGGGTGAGGGGACAGGGAAGGTTGCTGTGTCTGGGCACTGCTAGTAAATAAATAAAGCAACACAAAGCAAGAACTACATACACAGTTAATCATCATCATATTTATCCGGATAGAAACGACGTTGGTACTTCATCCTGTAGGCATCCCACTGAGCCCACAATTCTGCAGACGCGTTAACGTGACTACGTGATCCTCGCAGTCGATGCATGAAGTCAGGGAACATCCACCTCGTCGCCCTCTGCCACGGGGGTGGAAGTCACAGGAAGGGGCCGCACAGACCTCTTCGGTACAAACGGTGGAACCACACGGGACTGAAACACAGGAGTCTGCCGGACACTTGGCGGCAACATAGCGGGCATAGTCGCAGGAGACTGAATCACAAAGGGTGATGGTGCAGGAGCCGACACCACAGGGGACAGAGTAGCAAATGACGGCTGAGCAGAGGGCAGATGCGCAGCGGTCGGCATCACCGAGGGCAGATGCGCGGAAGGCAGAGACATGGACACCATAGGCACGGGAGCCGCCGGAACAGAATCTTTCTTAAGAACCAGCACCAAGTCCCCCTCATTCTCCCGCAACCTCGGCTAGTGCCACAGCCTCCCAACTCGGTGAACCAGCATCTGGGGATGCAGAGGCAGCCGAAGAAGACACCAGACCAGGGACAGGTGACAATCCCACCACAGGACCCACCACCGTTGCAACACGGCCCAAATGAGCCGCAGGCACTCCAATAGCGTCGCCCATATCATCATCCACAGAAGACGAACTTCCAGAGTTCCCAAAATCCCTGACGTTGGCCCAGGTCTCACCACAAGAAGGAGACAGACTCAAAGCTCGCTGCGAACGCTTGGACACAGGTCGCAGGTTGTTGGATCTATCAATCCCGCCAGGAGGCACCATAGCAGAACCTCTGGTCGGTCGCGCAACTTCCTGCACTGCACGATCACTCAACATCACAGCCTCATCAACCCAGGGAACAGGACCACACACTGCAGGAGACATCACAGCGTACACGTCGACTTGCGCCTAAGAGAGTACAGGCCGGGGCGCAGCCTCGACGTCCGGAGGTACGAGACAACACACCACAAGAGATACAACTGGAGGCAAGGTTGGCAGGGGTGTCTGAGGTGCAAGAGCCGGGGATGCACTAACTTCCACTCTTACACCCACAGCCACATCGAGGTTGGCATCAGAGACCGGCAACTGGGCACCAGACGACTGGGAAGTATCACTCACCACAGGAGCACCATCCGACAGGTCCGGGACCACCAACGGGAGAAAATGCTCCTCCCTGAAGAGGTTCACAGGCCCGACCTAGCTCGCATCACAACCCGCAGCCTGATGGCCCGAGAGTCCGCACCGGAAACAAGTCCTGGGCTGACCCAATATAATACACATACCATGAAGCCCAAAAACAGGAGAGACGAAGGGATGGGGTCCTTCAAGCACAGTGCCACAGTGCGAGTCCCATTTAGGATACCCTTACACCGCCCGGAAGAGACTGCATTCATCCGGATGCTCAAGACCCGCCCCTACCGGATAAAGTGATGCTGGATATGAGAGTCAGGGAACTCAAAAGGAGTACCATGAACTGCCACATAGGTAGTCTCACTGCACCTGTCTGACACTTCCACCGAACCACCACCCTCAGGCAGCGTAAACGTCCTCCCATCATAATGGTACACAAAGTCACCATACACAGCCGTGGAGGAGAATTTCACAACAGCTCGATGCCCGAATACAAGTTGAACGCCGCACACAGACGCCACATCCACCTGCAACATGTCAATCATCACCACCTCAACTGCCGGGTAAGACACTGGGCCGGTATATTCTAGTCCAATGGTATACTTCCGCTTCACAGGGGGGAGGGGGGCCGATAACATCAGAGAGGGGAGGGGAGGATAACATCAGCGGCATATGCCGCTGATGTTATCCTCTTGATCTGGGCTGCAGGGGACAGGTCTGGCGTGATGTCAACCCCCAAGTCTTTTTCTCTCTCTGACTCATGAAGAATTTCATCTCCCAGATGATACCTAGTATCTGGCCTCCTGCTTCCTACGCCTATCTTCATTACATTACATTTGCTTGTGTTAAACTCTAACAACCATTTGTTCAACCATTCCTTCAGCTTGTCTAGGTCTTCTTGAAGCCTCAAGCTGTCCTCTTCTGTCTTAATCCTTCTCATAATTTTGGCATCGACAGCAAACATTGAAAGAAATGAATCTATACCCTCCGGGAGATCATTTACATATATCAGAAACAAGATAGGACCGAGTACAGAGCCCTGTGGGACTCCACTGGTGACTTCACGCCAATCCGAGGTCTCACCCCTCTCCGTAACTCTTTGCTTCCTATTGCTTAGGTACACCCTTATCCACTGGAGCATCTTACCAGCTACACCTGCCTGTCTCTCCAGCTTATGTACCAGCCTCTTATGCGGTACTGTGTCAAAGGCTTTCCAACAATCCAAGAAAATACAGTCCGCCCAGCCCTCTCTTTCTTGCTTGATCTTTGTCACCTGGTCATAGAATTCTATTAAGCCAGTCAGGCAAGATTTACCCTCCCTGAACCCATGTTGGCAATTTGTCACGAAGTCCCTTCACTCCAGATGTGCTACTAGTTTTTTTCTCACGATCTTCTCCATCACCTTGCATGGTATATATGTCAAGGACACTGGCCTGTAGTTCAGTGCCTCTTGCCTATCGCCCTTTTTGTATATTGGGACCACATTCGCCGTCTTCCATATTTCTGGTAGGTCTCCCGTCTCCAGTGACCTACTATACACTATGATGAGAGGCACAAAGTGCCTCTGCACACTCTTTCAGTCCTATGGCGAGATCCCGTCTGGACCAACAGCCTTTCTAACAACCAGATCCAGCAGGTGTCTCTTGACCTCCTCTCTCGTAATTTCGTACTCTTCCAAGGCCGCCTCGTTTACTTCTTTTCTCCTAGCACAGTGACCTCACCTTGTTCTGTTGTGAAGACCTCCTGGAACCTCTTGTTGAGTTCTTCACACACCTCTTTGTCATTCTCTGTATACCTGTCCTCACCTGTTCTAAGTTTCACTACCTGATCTTTCACTGTTGTTTTCCTTCTGATGTGACTGTGGAGTAGCTTTAGTTCGATCTTGGCTTTATTTGCTATATCATTTTCATAACTTTTCTCTGCTTCTCTTCTCACCCTGACATACTCATTCCTGGTTCTCTGGTATCTCTCTCTGCTTTCTGGTGTTCTGTTATTCCAGAAGTTCCTCCACGCCCATTTCTTCAGTTCCTTTGCTTCCATACATGCCCTATTATACCATGGATTCTTCTTTTGCTTCTCGGATTTTTCCTTTTGGGCCGAGATGTATCTGCTTACTGCCTCCTGACACTTTTGGGTGACATAGTCCATCATATCATGTACAGACTTAGCTCTGAGATCTGTGTCCCAAGGTATTTCCCTTAGGAATCTTCTCATCTCCTCATAATTTCCCTCTCAGTATGCCAGCCTGTATTGTAGTGTAGTGTATTGTAGTGTAATGTAGTGTATTGTAGTGTATTGTAGTGTAGTGTATTGTAGTGTATTGTAGTGTAGTGTATTGTAGTGTAGTGTAATGTAGTGTATTGTAGTGCAGTGTAGTGAAGTGTAGTGTAGTGTATTGTAGTGTAGTGTATTGTAGTGTATTGTAGTGTCGTGTAGTGTATTGTAGTGTAGTGTATTGTAGTGTCGTGTAGTGTAGTGTAGTGTAGTGTATTGTAGTGTAATGTAGTGTATTGTAGTGTAATGTAGTGTATTGTAGTGTAGTGTAGTGTAGTGTAGTGTAGTGTAGTGTAGTGTCGTGTAGTGTAGTGTAGTGTATTGTATTGTATTGTATTGTATAGTGTAGCAACTGGTAGATGTGACAACTGATAGAAGTGATAACTAGTAGATGTGACAACTGGTAGATGCGACTATTAGTAGATTTGACAAGAGGTAGATGTGACAACTGGTAGATGCGACTATTAGTAGATTTGACAAGAGGTAGATGTGACAACTGGTAGATGCGAAAATTAGTAGATTGGACAAGTGGTAGATGTGATAACTAGTAGAAGTGACAACTGGTAGATGTGACAACTGGTAGACATGTCAATTGGTAGATGTGAGAACTGGTAGATGTAACAACTAGTAGATGTAACAACTGGTAGATGTGACAACTAGTAGATGTGAAAGATGGGAGATGTGACTAGTAATAGATGAGACAACTGGTAGATGTGATAACTAGTACATGAGACAACTGGTAGAAGTGATAACTAGTAGATGTGGCAACTGGTAGATGTGACAACTGGTAGATGTGATAACTAGTAGATGTGACAACTGGTAGAAGTGATAACTAGATGTGACAACTGGTAGATGCGACAATTAGGAGATGTGACAGCTGGTATATGTAATAACTGGTAGATGTGACCACTGGTAGATGTGATAACTGGTAGATGTGACAATTAGTAGATGTGACAACTGGTAGATATGACAACTAATAGATTTGACAACTGGTAGATGTGACAACTGGTAGATGTGACTAGTGGTAGATGTGACAACTGGTAGATGCAACAACTGGTAGATATGACAACTGTTAGATGAAACAACTGGTAGATATGATAACAGGTAGATGTGACAACAGGTAGATGTAAAAACTGGTAGACGTAATAACTGGTAGATGTGACAATATTCAACAGTGACAAATACACTTGGGGCACCAGGCCACATTACCTGTATAGAGGTGTTGCAATTTTTTGTTGTTGCAATAGATAGATGAGTTGACAGTCAAGTGTTGCATCAAACTACACTACCAGCGGAGAGCTGTGACAATGATCAATTCAACAATGAATGTGTAGTGTAGTGTAGTTATATGTAGTGTAGTGTATTGTAGTGTATTGTAGTGTAGTGTATTGTAGTGTATTGTAGTGTATTGTATTGTAGTGTATTGTAGTGTATTGTAGTGTATTGTAGTGTAGTGTATTGAAGTGTAGTATAGTGTAGTGTATTGTAGTGTAGTGTATTGTAGTGTATTGTAGTGTATTGTAGTGTATTGTAGTGTATTGTATTGTAGTGTCGTGTAGTGTAGTGTAGTGTATTGTAGTGTATTGTAGTGTAGTGTATTGTAGTGTATTGTAGTGTATTGTAGTGTATTGTAGTGTAGTGTAGTATAGTGTTGTGTATTGTAGTGTATTGTAGTGTAGTGTATTGTAGTGTATTGTAGTGTATTGTAGTGTCGTGTAGTGTAGTGTATTGTAGTGTATTGTAGTGTATTGTAGTGTCGTGTAGTGTAGTGTAGTGTATTGTAGTGTAGTGTATTGTAGTGTAGTGTATTGTAGTGTAGTGTATTGTAGTGTATTGTAGTGTAGTGTAGTGAAGTGTAGTGTATTGTAGTGTAGTGTAGTGTAGTGTAGTGTAGTGTAGTGTAGTGTAGTGTAGTTATATGCAGTGTAGTGTAGTGTAGTGTAGTGAAGTGTAGTGTAGTGTAGTGTAGTATAGTGTAGTGTAGTTATATGTAGTGTAGTGTAGTGTATTGTAGTGTATTGTAGTGTATTGCAGTGTATTGTAGTGTATTGCAGTGTATTGTAGTGTAGTGTATTGTAGTGTAGTGTATTGTAGTGTAGTGAAGTGTAGTGTATTGTAGTGTATTGCAGTGTAGTGTATTGCAGTGTATTGTAGTGTAGTGTATTGTAGTGTCGTGTATTGTAGTGTAGTGAAGTGTAGTGTAGTGTATTGTAGTGTTGTATAGTGTAGTGTATTGTAGTGTATTGTAGTGTAGTGTAGTGAAGTGTAGTGAAGTGTATTGTAGTGTATTGTAGTGTAGTGCCGTGTAGTGTATTGTAGTGAAATGTAGTGTAGTGTATTGTAGTGTAGTGTAGTGTCGTGTATTGTAGTGTATTGTAGTGTAGTTTAGTGTAGTGTAGTGAAGTGTATTGTAGTGTATTGTAGTGCAGTGTAGTATAGTGTTGTGTATTGTAGTGTATTGTAGTGTAGTGTATTGTAGTGTATTGTAGTGTATTGTATTGTAGTGTCGTGTATTGTAGTGTAGTGTATTGTAGTGTATTGTAGTGTATTGTAGTGTAGTGTCGTGTAGTGTAGTGTTGTTACGGACCCGGATTCAGCGTCCGAGCCTGGAGCAGTGACAAACACGCCATCTGTGGGTCAGCTCCCGAATCCCCCGCCAAACGAACGACGACACCTAGTGAGGACAGCGTGTACTGGCCTCGAGGACCAGTTTCCAGTCTGGTTCAGCACTCAACACCGCCGCTCCTGACCTCTGGTGAGGTGGTGCTCCGACGACAGCGCCATCTATGGACTGGATGCGTCAGGTGTTAGTATCTGAGCCTGTGAGTGTGGTGTATTAGTGTCCATTATTGATGACGTGTCTGCTTACAGAGCCGACCTGGGACCACTGTGTTGAAGGTGAAGTCAGTCTACCCGAGGCAGCCAGTCTCCATACTGTGAAGTTTGCTGCAACTATTGTGAAGTCGCCCCCCCCCGGAAGAACACTGTGGTGTGTTAGCCTGCCAGTGGAGTGGCAGTAAGAGGATTTACCCGGGACCGACGGTTGGAGACGATAATCCACTGGGGTATTGAGGACAGGAGGGTGATTGGTGATATCACACGAGACTCCTGTCTAGGGCATACCCCTTTTATCGTTCGTGGAGTGGCCGTACCAGCCTTGGTGGCTCAGTACCTGCCAGCAGACCTGCTGGACGTGTGGTTGACGGCCTCCACGACAGTGCCCCCAGTGGACCTGTGTTTTGGCTGACCTGTGGCCAGGGTAGGCTCGGCGTTCCAGAAGACACGTCTTGAGGCCACGAAGAAAGCACCGCGGACTCAGCACCTTGCTTCTCAATCAAGAGTCTTCAGCAGAAGACTAGATTGTGCACGATCCCCTTGTATAGTGTTAATACCCTCCCCTTGTGCACGTTTGATTTTTATATATTTAATAGGTGGTGGTAATAATTATAATATTAAGTTCTTAACTTTCTTTCCCTACTCCCTTTTAAGTTACTTGCGTCACGGATCTCATCCCTTGATAGCCAATACTGGCTTGGGAACGGATACATATATTATCCTCTAACAACATCAGAGTGAGAACCCCGTTGCGTCCCGAGAGGGCCGTAACATAATTGGCATCCCCAGCGGGATCCGTCCCCTTGTTAAGTATGTTTGACAGGGGTGGTGAAGTGGCGTAATCCCTGTAAATAATTCCCCCTGTGTGACGATTGTGACGTTATACGTCCTGTGCGGTGCTCAGAGTGACTAAGTGCGATATTGTGCAGTGCGGTGCTCGCTGTGATTAAGCGATTAAGTGCAATATTGACTAGTGCGGTGCTCAGTGATTCAGTGCAATATTGTAGAGCGAAGTGTTCGCTTGGACTCGGTGCAATATTGGGTAGTGCGGTGCCCGAAGTGATTACGTGCAATATTGGCAAGTACAGTGTTTGGTGCGATAAAGGGCAATATTGACGTAGAACAGTGCTCGGTGCGTTAAGTGCTAAAGTGTAAGCGGTGTGTCAAGTGCTAGTGGAGTATTCCATCTGTGACAATGGCAGAAAAAGCTACCATCGATGATCTGGACGATGTTCAGGCTTTTCTGAACAGAGTGGACTGTCTTGCCAGATTAAAATATCTGAGTAAACCAGAGCTTGTACTAGTGAGCGCCTACCTGGAGATAAAGATCCGTGCCAGTGATTCCCGTGTGGAGATCTTGTCCAAGGTTCACCGGCACCTGAAGGCAGAAGAGAAACAGGAAGGCGAGACTCCTAGTACAAAGGAAGGTGAGGAACTAGCTTCCACGGAAAAGGAAGATAAGGGCAGCGACGTTGACAGTGATGCAGGTGAGCTTAATATCAGCTTCCTAACTGTCAAGATGCGTGCCTTGGAAATTAATAGAGAAATTGAATGGAAGAAATTAGAATTGGAACGAGAGAGACAAGATAAAGAATTAGAGATGAGACGTTTAGAATTAGAAGAACGGAAGGCAGAAAGAGAAGAGAGACGAGAGAGAGAAGAAAGAGAGCGAGAAAGGGAGGAAAGACAGAGACAACATGAACTAGAAGTATTAAGATTAGGCGCTGGACAGAGACAAACTGGAGTAAGCGGTTTCGATCCGGTAAGGAATATCAAAATGGTCCCCAAATTCAACGAGAGAGAAGTTTCGAAGTTCTTCGCAGCCTTCGAGAAAGTCGCTGCCTCTTTGGAGTGGCCAAGGGAGAATTGGGCCATCATGATACAGTCAGTCCTGACTGGGAAGGCCCAAATCGCCTACTCTACGTTATCCCTTGACGACTCCGGCGATTACGATATGGTGAAGAAAGTGGTGCTCATGGCGTACCAATTGGTACCTGAGGCATATAGGCAAAAGTTCAGAAACCTGAAGAAGACCTCAGAGCACACTTTCACCGAATTCGCCACCATCAAGGAGCGACTTTTCCAAGAATGGTGTGCCTCTCGGAAGGTGGAGACCAAGGAAGACCTCGAGCAGCTGATTCTGCTCGAGGACTTCAAGGATTGTTTGTCTGTAGACCTGAAGACGTACTTAGAGGAACAGCAGGTAGAGACCTTGAGTGCAGCAGCCACCATGGCTGAAGAGTATATCCTGACTCATAGGCCGTCTGCTAAGTACGTCCTGAGGAATTACCAGCGCCGGTTTGACAGACCTCACGACGAAGAAGAAAGACCCGTCCCACAAAGTGCTAAGAAGACGCCCCCAGGTAGCCCTCGAAGAACAAGTCCTAGTAGTCCGAAACACCGTAGTCCGAGGAGGAACATGGTGTGCTGGACTTGTGGGCAGAAGGGACACATAGCTGCTAGGTGCCGAGGCAGAAGAGGTGGCAGCGCACGAAGGGAGGTGATGTTGGTGAGCTGTGTTACATCACCAGTAGGAAACCAGTCTACGACGACGCAGGAAGGACCAAGTTTGTTGGCCCCTCACACTTCAACCGGGTATGTAACGAGTGATCATACTGGTAGATCAATTGTAGTGCTCAGAGATAGTGGAGCAGCCCAGTCCCTGATCGTGAAGAGCTCGTTACCCGAGGGAGTAAGTGTGGATGGGAGACCAGAGGTGATCCTGGTTGGGTTTCCTAGGACGCAGTACATCGCCCCCTTAGTGCCAGTACATCTTGATTCGCCTTATTTCAGTGGCACATGTGAGTTGGCAGTAGTCGATACCCTCCCTGTGGCTGGGATTGACGTGGTACTAGCCAACGACTTGGTGACCGATTGGAGCATCAATCTTCCCAAGGTTGCGGACGAGTCTACCAGAACAGCAAGGTCTGAGGTAACGACGGGCCATGGTAATGTCCAGGTAGAGACAGACCCGGATTTGAACATGTCTAATTTGTCCTCTCACCCGCAGATCGATGATATTTTAGCAGTGTCTCCCGATTCTCTCGACAAGGAACATGAAGTTAAGAAGGCAGAGGTACCAGAGCAAGAAGAGAGGCCTCGTGTGCAGGCACCCACGGATACCAACGAGTCTGGAGCGAAGGCGGATGTGTGCTTGCGGTATGGCAAGTTACAGCATGTAGTGAACCAGCCAGAGATTCCCCAGACGTCAGAGGTAGGTGCGGTGTGTTCAAAAGGTCTAGTGCCCTCTTCGGTCCAAGCCAGGCGTGTGGATGTGGCCGGCTATGGACATGACAAGTTCAGGAAGCGTATCCCTCAATTGGCCCCATGTTTCTTAGCGATATTTTGTTTGATTCTCGTATGTGTTCTCGTTTGTGCTCTCAGTGAGGACCGGTGGACGACCCGACGAATGATGGCTCCCATGAACATCGCGCAGAGGTCCCAGGGATTGGAGATTTGTACTGCAAGTGTTGCAGTTGAAGAAGGGACCTGGGAGGTAATAGATGATACAGGAGGTACGATATGTGATAATGTGAGTGACTGTTTCCGACAGGTTGACACCCCCCGCGTGACTGCTGAGCCTCAACACAGCGTTATACGGAACGTTGGTCGACCTAACGGGGGCAGAGCGAATGCCATCTTCGGTGAGCAAGCAGCCCTGTTGGAACTAGGTGTGGGCCTAGTAGAGGAGAGTATAGTAAGTACTGACTTGCCCATTGTCGCTAGCACTCTGAATTATCAGACCCCTGTATTCCAGGTTCCTGCCTCCCTGAAGGACCATCGGACCGGCACCAGAAATGCCGTCTGTGGACAGCCATCATCGGTGCCACGACATAGGGAAGTGTCGAGTCACCCCAGATCGTGTCAAAACCAATCCGTACTAGAGAGGTGTGAGATGATGCCCCTGCTTGACATCGCAGTGGAGACGTGGAAGGTTACGCCAGGCAGGACATCGCCTTCAATTTTAAAGTTCCCATTGAGCCGGAATTGCCCAGTAGGACAGTTCTGTGGACGAGACAGCCTCGCTATTCCAGATCATAAAGCATGTGTGTCCATTTGGAGTTGTGTCGTCGTACTAATTTGGTTTGTGTTTCTTTTTATAGAACCCCAAACCAAATTCCTTTTGGTGGGGAGGTGTTACGGACCCGGATTCAGCGTCCGAGCCTGGAGCAGTGACAAACACGCCATCTGTGGGTCAGCTCCCGAAACCCCCGCCAAACGAACGACGACACCTAGTGAGGACAGCGTGTACTGGCCTCGAGGACCAGTTTCCAGTCTGGTTCAGCACTCAACACCGCCGCTCCTGACCTCTGGTGAGGTGGTGCTCCGACGACAGCGCCATCTATGGACTGGATGCGTCAGGTGTTAGTATCTGAGCCTGTGAGTGTGGTGTATTAGTGTCCATTATTGATGACGTGTCTGCTTACAGAGCCGACCTGGGACCACTGTGTTGAAGGTGAAGTCAGTCTACCCGAGGCAGCCAGTCTCCATACTGTGAAGTTTGCTGCAGCTATTGTGAAGTCGCCCCCCCCGGAAGAACACTGTGGTGTGTTAGCCTGCCAGTGGAGTGGCAGTAAGAGGATTTACCCGGGACCGACGGTTGGAGACGATAATCCACTGGGGTATTGAGGACAGGAGGGTGATTGGTGATATCACACGAGACTCCTGTCTAGGGCATACCCCTTTTATCGTTCGTGGAGTGGCCGTACCAGCCTTGGTGGCTCAGTACCTGCCAGCAGACCTGCTGGACGTGTGGTTGACGGCCTCCACGACGGTGCCCCCAGTGGACCTGTGTTTTGGCTGACCTGTGGCCAGGGTAGGCTCGGCGTTCCAGAAGACACGTCTTGAGGCCACGAAGAAAGCACCGCGGACTCAGCACCTTGCTTCTCAATCAAGAGTCTTCAGCAGAAGACTAGATTGTGCACGATCCCCTTGTATAGTGTTAATACCCTCCCCTTGTGCACGTTTGATTTTTATATATTTAATAGGTGGTGGTAATAATTATAATATTAAGTTCTTAACTTTCTTTCCCTACTCCCTTTTAAGTTACTTGCGTCACGGATCTCATCCCTTGATAGCCAATACTGGCTTGGGAACGGATACATATATTATCCTCTAACAACATCAGAGTGAGAACCCCGTTGCGTCCCGAGAGGGCCGTAACAAGTGTATTGTAGTGTAGTGTATTGTATTGTAGTGAAGTGTAGTGTAGTGTAGTGTAGTGTAGTGTAATTAGATGCAGTGTAGTGTAGTATAGTGTAGTGTAGTTATATGTAGTGTAGTGTAGTGTATTGTAGTGTATTGCAGTGTATTGTAGTGTATTGCAGTGTATTGTAGTGTAGTGTATTGTAGTGTAGTGTATTGTAGTGTAGTGTAGTGTATTGTAGTGAAGTGTAGTGTATTGTAGTGTAGTGTAGTGTAGTTATATGCAGTGTAGTGTAGTGTAGTGAAGTGTAGTGTAGTGTAGTTATATGTAGCGTAGTGTAGTGTATTGTAGTGTATTGTAGTGTATTGCAGTGTATTGTAGTGTAGTGTATTGTAGTGTCGTGTATTGTAGTGTAGTGAAGTGTAGTGTAGTGTATTGTAGTGTAGTATAGTGTAGTGTATTGTAGTGTAGTGTATTGTAGTGTATTGTAGTGTAGTGAAGTGTAGTGAAGTGTATTGTAGTGTATTGTAGTGTAGTGTCATGTAGTGTAGTGTATTGTAGTGTCGTGTAGTGTAGTGTAGTGTATTGTAGTGTATTGTAGTGTAGTGCCGTGTAGTGTATTGTAGTGTAGTGAAATGTAGTGTAGTGTATTGTAGTGTAGTGTAGTGTCGTGTATTGTAGTGTATTGTAGTGTAGTGTAGTAGTGTAGTGAAGTGTAGTGAAGTGTAGTGTAGTGTAGTGTAGTGTAGTGTAGTGTAGTGTAGTGTAGTGTACCTACCTTGAGGCTACATTGAGGTGCTTCCGGGGCTTAGTGTCCCCGCGGCCCGGTCGTCGACCAGGCCTCCTGGTTGCTGGACTGATCAACCAGGCTGTTAGACGCGGCTGCTCGCAGCCTGGTTGATCAGGTATCCTTTGGAGGTGCTTATCCAGTTCTCTCTTGAACACTGTGAGGGGTTTGCCAGTTATGCCCCTTATGTGTAGTGGAAGCGTGTAGTGTAGTGTAGTGTAGTGTAGTGTAGTGTAGTGTAGTGTAGTGTAACGTAGTGTAGTGTAGTGTAGTGTAGTGTAGTGTAGTGTCGTGTAGTGTAACGTAGTGTAGTGTAGTGTAGTGTCGTGTAGTGTAACGTAGTGTAGTGTAGTGTAGTGTAGTGTAGTGTAGTGCAGTGTCGTGTAGTGTAGTGTAGTGTAGTGTAGCTGTGACAAGAGTCAAGTATGGCAGCAACAATGGTCTCCCGGGCGTGTATTGTCAGGCTTAATTGTTGATTTCTCTCCGGAGTTTATTTGCACGTGAGAGGTACTAGAGTGTGGTTGTAAGCCACACCCTGCTGACTGTGTGAGTGTGGTTGTGAGCCACACTCTGCTGACTGTGTGAGTGTGGTTGTAAGCCACACCCTGCTGACTGTGTGAGTGTGGTTGTAAGCCACACCCTGCTGACTGTGTGAGTGTGGTTGTAAGCCACACCCTGCTGACTGTGTGAGTGTGGTTGTAAGCCACACCCTGCTGACTATGTGAGTGTGGTTGTAAGCCACACCCTGCTGACTGTGTGAGTGTGGTTGTGAGCCACACCCTGCTGACTGTGTGAGTGTGGTTGTGAGCCACACCCTGCTGACTGTGTGAGTGTGGTTGTAAGCCACACCCTGCTGACTGTGTGAGTGTGGTTGTAAGCCACACCCTGCTGACTATGTGAGTGTGGTTGTAAGCCACACCCTGCTGACTGTGTGAGTGTGGTTGTGAGCCACACCCTGCTGACTGTGTGAGTGTGGTTGTAAGCCACACCCTGCTGACTGTGTGAGTGTGGTTGAGAGCCACACCCTGCTGACTGTGTGAGTGTGGTTGTAAGCCACACCCTGCTGACTGTGTGAGTGTGGTTGTGAGCCACACCCTGCTGACTGTGTGAGTGTGGTTGTGAGCCACACCCTGCTGACTGTGTGAGTGTGGTTGTGAGCCACACCCTGCTGACTGTGTGAGTGTGGTTGTGAGCCACACCCTGCTGACTGCATGAGTGTGGTTGTGAGCCACACCCTGCTGACTATGTGAGTGTGGTTGAGAGCCACACCCTGCTGACTGTGTGAGTGTGGTTGAGAGCCACACCCTGCTGACTGTGTGAGTGTGGTGGTGAGCCACACCCCTGCTGACTGTGTGAGTGTGGTTGTGAGCCACACCCTGCTGACTGTGTGAGTGTGGTTGAGAGCCACACCCTGCTGACTGTGTGAGTGTGGTTGTAAGCCACACCCTGCTGACTGTGTGAGAGTAGGTTGAGAGCCACACACTGCTGACTATGTAAGTGTGGTTGTAAGCCACACCCTGCTGACTGTGTGAGAGTGGTTGAGAGCCACACCCTTCTGACTATGTAAGTGTGGTTGTAAGCCACACCCTGCTGACTGTGTGAGTGTTGTTGAGAGCCACACACTGCTGACTATGTGAGTGTGGTTGAGAGCCACACCCTGCTGACTATGTGAGTGTGGTTGAGAGCCACACCCTGCTGACTATGTGAGTGTGGTTGTGAGCCACACCCTGCTGACTGTGTGAGTGTGGTTGAGAGCCACACCCTGCTGACTATGTGAGTGTGGTTGTGAGCCACACCCTGCTGACTATGTGAGTGTGGTTGAGAGCCACACCCTGCTGACTGTGTGAGTGTGGTTGAGAGCCACACCCTGCTGACTGTGTGAGTGTGGTTGTGAGCCACACCCTGCTGACTGTGTGAGTGTGGTTGTAAGCCACACCCTGCTGACTGTATGAGTGTGGTTGTGAGCCACACCCTGCTGACTGTGTGAGTGTGGTTGAGAGCCACACCCTGCTGACTGTGTGAGTGTGGTTGTAAGCCACACCCTGCTGACTGTGTGAGAGTGGTTGAGAGCCACACCCTGCTGACTATGTGAGTGTGGTTGTGAGCCACACCCTGCTGACTGTGTGAGTGTGGTTGAGAGCCACACCCTGCTGACTGTGTGAGTGTGGTTGAGAGCCACACCCTGCTGACTGTGTGAGTGTGGTTGTAAGCCACACCCTGCTGACTGTGTGAGTGTGGTTGTAAGCCACACCCTGCTGACTGTGTGAGTGTGGTTGTAAGCCACACCCTGCTGACTGTGTGAGTGTGGTTGTAAGCCACACTCTGCTGACTGTGTGAGTGTGGTTGTGAGCCACACCCTGCTGACTGTGTGAGTGTGGTTGTGAGCCACACCCTGTTGACTGTGTGAGTGTGGTTGAGAGCCACACCCTGCTGACTATGTGAGTGTGGTTGTGAGCCACACCCTGCTGACTGTATGAGTGTGGTTGTGAGCCACACCCTGCTGACTGTATGAGTGTGGTTGTGAGCCACACCCTGCTGACTGTGTGAGTGTGGTTGAGAGCCACATCCTGCTGACTGTGTGAGTGTGGTTGAGAGCCACACCCTGCTGACTATGTGAGTGTGAGCAACACCCTGCTGACTATATGAGTGTGGTTGTGAGCCACACCCTGCTGACTGTGTGAGTGTGAGCCACACCCTGCTGACTATGTGAGTGTGAGCCACACCCTGCTGACTGTGTGAGTGTGGTTGAGAGCCACACCCTGCTGACTGTGTGAGTGTGAGCCACACCCTGCTGATTGTGTGAGCGTGAGCCACACCCTGCTGACTATGTGAGTGTGGTTGAGAGGCACACCCTGCTGACTGTGTGAGTGTGAGCCACACCCTGCTGAGTATGTGAGTGTGGTTGAGAGCCACACCCTGCTGATTGTGTGAGCGTGAGCCACACCCTGCTGATTGTGTGAGCGTGAGCCACACCCTGCTGACTATGTGAGTGTGGTTGAGAGCCACACCCTGCTGACTGTGTGAGTGTGAGCCACACCCTGCTGAGTATGTGAGTGTGGTTTTGAGCCACACCCTGCTGATTGTGTGAGCGTGAGCCACACCCTGCTGACTATGTGAGCGTGAGCCACACCCTTCTGACTATGTGAGTGTGGTTGAGAGCCACACCCTGCTGACTATGTAAGTGTGGTTGAGAGCCACACCCTGCTGACTGTGTGGGTGTGGTTGTGAGCCACACCCTGCTGACTATGTGAGTGTGGTTGAGAGCCACACCCTGCTGACTGTGTGAGTGTGGTTGAGAGCCACACCCTGCTGACTGTGTGAATGTTGTTGTGAGCCACACCTTGCTGACTGTGTGAGTGTGGTTGTGAGCCACACCCTGCTGACTGTGTGAGTGTGGTTGTAAGCCACACCCTGCTGACTGTGTGAGTGTGGTTGTAAGCCACACCCTGCTGACTATGTGAGTGTGGTTGTAAGCCACACCCTGCTGACTGTGTGAGTGTGGTTGTGAGCCACACCCTGCTGACTGTGTGAGTGTGGTTGTAAGCCACACCCTGCTGACTGTGTGAGTGTGGTTGAGAGCCACACCCTGCTGACTGTGTGAGTGTGGTTGTAAGCCACACCCTGCTGACTATGTGAGTGTGGTTGTGAGCCACACCCTGCTGACTGTGTGAGTGTGGTTGTGAGCCACACCATGCTGACTACGTGAGTGTGGTTGTGAGCCACACCCTGCTGACTGTATGAGTGTGGTTGTAAGCCACACCCTGCTGACTGTGTGAGTGTGGTTGAGAGCCACACCCTGCTGACTGTGTGAGTGTGGTTGTAAGCCACACTCTGCTGACTGTGTGAGAGTGGTTGAGAGCCACACCCTGCTGACTATGTAAGTGTGGTTGTAAGCCACACTCTGCTGACTGTGTGAGAGTGGTTGAGAGCCACACCCTTCTGACTATGTAAGTGTGGTTGTAAGCCACACCCTGCTGACTGTGTGAGTGTGGTTGAGAGCCACACCCTGCTGACTGTGTGAGTGTGGTTGAGAGCCACACCCTGCTGACTATGTGAGTGTGGTTGAGAGCCACACCCTGTTGACTATGTGAGTGTGGTTGTGAGCCACACCTTGCTGACTGTGTGAGTGTGGTTGAGAGCCACACCCTGCTGACTATGTGAGTGTGGTTGTGAGCCACACCCTGCTGACTATGTGAGTGTGGTTGAGAGCCACACCCTGCTGACTGTGTGAGTGTGGTTGAGAGCCACACCCTGCTGACTGTGTGAGTGTGGTTGTGAGCCACACCCTGCTGACTGTGTGAGTGTGGTTGTAAGCCACACCCTGCTGACTGTATGAGTGTGGTTGTGAGCCACACCCTGCTGACTGTGTGAGTGTGGTTGAGAGCCACACCCTGCTGACTGTGTGAGTGTGGTTGTAAGCCACACCCTGCTGACTGTGTGAGAGGGGTTGAGAGCCACACCCTGCTGACTATGTGAGTGTGGTTGTGAGCCACACCCTGCTGACTGTGTGAGTGTGGTTGAGAGCCACACCCTGCTGACTGTGTGAGTGTGGTTGAGAGCCACACCCTGCTGACTGTGTGAGTGTGGTTGTAAGCCACACCCTGCTGACTGTGTGAGTGTGGTTGTAAGCCACACCCTGCTGACTGTGTGAGTGTGGTTGTAAGCCACACCCTGCTGACTGTGTGAGTGTGGTTGTAAACCACACCCTGCTGACTGTGTGAGTGTGGTTGTGAGCCACACCCTGCTGACTGTGTGAGTGTGGTTGTGAGCCACACCCTGCTGACTGTGTGAGTGTGGTTGAGAGCCACACCCTGCTGACTATGTGAGTGTGGTTGTGAGCCACACCCTGCTGACTGTATGAGTGTGGTTGTGAGCCACACCCTGCTGACTGTATGAGTGTGGTTGTGAGCCACACCCTGCTGACTGTGTGAGTGTGAGTAACACCCTGCTGACTATGTGAGTGTGAGCCACACCCTGCTGACTGTGTGAGTGTGGTTGAGAGCCACACCCTGCTGACTGTGTGAGTGTGGTTGAGAGCCACACCCTGCTGACTGTGTGAGTGTGAGCCACACCCTGCTGATTGTGTGAGCGTGAGCCACACCCTGCTGACTATGTGAGTGTGGTTGAGAGCCTCACCCTGCTGACTGTGTGAGTGTGAGCCACACCCTGCTGAGTATGTGAGTGTGGTTGAGAGCCACACCCTGCTGATTGTGTGAGCGTGAGCCACACCCTGCTGATTGTGTGAGCGTGAGCCACACCCTGCTGATTGTGTGAGCGTGAGCCACACCCTGCTGACTATGTGAGTGTGGTTGAGAGCCACACCCTGCTGACTGTGTGAGTGTGAGCCACACCCTGCTGAGTATGTGAGTGTGGTTTTGAGCCACACCCTGCTGATTGTGTGAGCGTGAGCCACACCCTGCTGACTATGTGAGAGTGAGCCACACCCTTCTGACTATGTGAGTGTGGTTGAGAGCCACACCCTGCTGACTATGTAAGTGTGGTTGAGAGCCACACCCTGCTGACTGTGTGGGTGTGGTTGTGAGCCACCCCCTCTGACTATGTGAGTGTGGTTGAGAGCCACACCCTGCTGACTATGTGAGTGTGGTTGTGAGCCACACCCTGCTGATTATGTAAGTGTGGTTGAGAGCCACACCCTGCTGACTATGTGAGTGTGGTTGAGAGCCACACCCTGCTGACTATGTGAGTGTGGTTGTGAGCCACACCCTGCTGACTATGTAAGTGTGGTTGAGAGCCACACCCTGCTGACTATGTGAGTGTGGTTGAGAGCCACACCCTGCTGACTATGTGAGTGTGGTTGTAAGCCACACCCTGCTGACTGTGTGAGTGTGGTTGAGAGCCACACCCTGCTGACTGTGTGAGTGTGGTTGTGAGCCACACCTTGCTGACTGTGTGAGTGTGGTTGTGAGCCACACCCTGCTGACTGTGTGAGTGTGGTTGTAAGCCACACCCTGGTGACTGTGTGAGTGTGGTTGTAAGCCACACCCTGCTGACTATGTGTGTGGTTGTAAGCCACACCCTGCTGACTGTGTGAGTGTAGTTGTGAGCCACACCCTGCTGACTGTGTGAGTGTGGTTGTAAGCCACACCCTGCTGACTGTGTGAGTGTGGTTGGGAGCCACACCCTGCTGACTGTGTGAGTGTGGTTGTAAGCCACACCCTGCTGACTATGTGAGTGTGGTTGTGAGCCACACCCTGCTGACTGTGTGAGTGTGGTTGTGAGCCACACCATGCTGACTACGTGAGTGTGGTTGTGAGCCACACCCTGCTGACTGTGTGAGTGTGGTTGTAAGCCACACCCTGCTGACTGTGTGAGTGTGGTTGTAAGCCACACCCTGCTGACTGTGTGAGTGTGGTTGTAAGCCACACCCTGCTGACTGTGTGAGTGTGGTTGTAAGCCACACCCTGCTGACTATGTGAGTGTGGTTGTAAGCCACACCCTGCTGACTGTGTGAGTGTGGTTGTGAGCCACACCCTGCTGACTGTGTGAGTGTGGTTGTAAGCCACACCCTGCTGACTGTGTGAGTGTGGTTGAGAGCCACACCCTGCTGACTGTGTGAGTGTGGTTGTAAGCCACACCCTGCTGACTGTGTGGGTGTGGTTGTGAGCCACACCCTGCTGACTATGTGAGTGTGGTTGAGAGCCACACCCTGCTGACTATGTGAGTGTGGTTGTGAGCCACACCCTGCTGATTATGTAAGTGTGGTTGAGAGCCACACCCTGCTGACTATGTGAGTGTGGTTGAGAGCCACACCCTGCTGACTATGTGAGTGTGGTTGTGAGCCACACCCTGCTGACTATGTAAGTGTGGTTGAGAGCCACATCCTGCTGACTATGTGAGTGTGGTTGAGAGCCACATGTTATACTCAAATTCTGTCAGTTGAAGTGTAACCAATCACAGGCGAGTAGGCCTCTGACGTCATGCCAGACAGAGGAGCATCAGCGATGCTCCCAGCAGCCTCAGTTATCCTCACAGACCCAGAGTAGGTGGACCTCGGCTGGCCAGTTATACACCTGTTTGCCTCACTCAATAAATATATACAGAAGCGACTACTGTGTCTACATTCAACCCGAACAAGGCAAACGAATACTGGTAGCAGCAGTGGGATCCAGAAATTTTTTTCTGGAAGCAAAAGTTCCAGTACCCAGCATCGCTTCGTGTTCCAGCCAAAACCGCCGCCACCGCCACCGCCATAAGCCGCCATCCTGCCACCCACGCATCAAATATTGTGCCAGACCGGGGTCCTGCCATCAACCACTACTCCAGGCCAACGTTTCAGAAGTAAGGATCAATATTTTCCTGTGAGAACGGGCACTCATCAGTGAGGAGGAAGGAAGCTTCCCGCGCCAGCCATTTTTGAACCTCGCGCCACCACGTGGGAACCACCTAGTGCACCCACCACCACCACCACCGCCACCCAAGCTGACAGTATCAAGCTTCGTGAGGGTGCAAGCTACTGCAATCGTCGTCAGCCATCGTCGCAAGTATCAACTGGTTATTCCATCGTCGCAATATTGTCGTCGTCAGAATTTATCTTCGTGCTTCTAGCGTGAACAGTGTGGGGTCCCTGAGTCTCGCGCCACCGCCGCCAGGAGCGCTGCCATCGCATCCAGTTTGTAAACACGCCTCACATGGGCCTCTTCAGATCTTCACGACGCTTCTCCTACTTTGGCTACTGGTGATCCTCATAAATTACAACCCTGAGATAAGTAATTGCTAGTTGAGAACAACGTGCCAAGTGTTAAAAAGTGACTTATGTAATAATTCCCATAATATCCTGTGAATTAACCATTCAGTGACTTGTTAAATATTGGAGCCGGTTTAGTACTCCAGAGGCCCACAGTTTCTCTGAGACATTTCAATATTCCCTGCATATGATTCCATTATTCATTAATTGTTACTAGTGTCATTACTGAATTCAAAGGTGAGAGAAGTAAGAAATAATTGTTCTAGCAGTTTATTTTGCATAAAAGAAATTTGTTTTTGAGATTTCCATAGACAATAGAACATAGAAATTTTTTTTTATATTTCTCCAGACCTAACTTGAAATTTATCCTTTAAGCATTTTATTTTAAACTTTTACCATAGGAGTTATATACATTCCTGTGTCCAGTTTATGTGCTACATCCATATTTCTTGCATTGCCACTTGTTGTGTTGAATCTTTTTAATGAAATTTTGCAATTGCATTTCCCAGTTTTTATTCTAAATTGCTGTGCTTAGTCTGGTTTAATTAATTTACATACATCTAATTCCAGTCATTTTTTAATGAAAGATTGCTAAATTTAGTTTACAATTGCTTGTTCTTGATTATTTTCTTGCCTAGCCCAATTTAATAATTTTATTTCTGCCATTTTTACTTTAGCCAAGTTGATATTTTTTTGTGTTTATTTTTGTGTATACTATTTCTGATGCCAGGTGCACTTAATTATAATCTGCGTTCAAATATTACTTCCACGGCTGTGACAATGCCTACCACTGTTGAAACCCCTTCAGAATCAATGGGAACAGTTGCTCGTCCCAATGGCCAGAGATCAGCTCAGGAAATGGCTATTCCTCTTTTTGCTGGGGAATCGCGTTTATTAGAATCATGGTTTAGTAAGGTTGAAGCGAAAACAGTTGCACGTTTTTCTAAGCCTACTGATGCCGAATACTTAGCAATTGCACGGTCAGCCGTGGACACAACCAAAGGTGATGCACGTTTTGTTGTTGATGAGAAAGCCATTGTTAGCCTTCAGTCTTGGCCTGAATTTAAGGATTTCTTTCGCCGTCGCTTTGTTAATAAAGGAGACCTTGACCCATATAGGTTAGTCAAGAAAATTGCCAATGCCACCATGCAGCCTGGTGAATCGTTTAATGCGTTTACTAGCCGTCTCGATCAGTATCTGTATGCCTTAGTTTCTGCTATGAATAATTCAACTTGGTTAGATAAGGACAATAATCTGTCCCCTGAGGCTATGGCCAAAATGATAGCATTTGGTACTTTAATGCATTTTGCCCCCGAGCATACAAAACCAATCGTTGAGCAACAAAATTTTGGTGTTAAACATGAAATTGGTGAAGTATTTGAGGCTATTAACAATGCCGCAGATAAACTAGCTCCCCGAAGTGCTCAACTGTTGCCACCCTCTGATGCTGTAAATGTAGTTACAAGCTCTCAGCATCCTCCCACAAATTCTCAAAACTCTTGGTCGCAGAAGCATACCCATGCTCATAGCCCCCAGTCAAATTCGCCGCCTCATAAAATGCCGAAACGCCATAGTCCCCAACCATCCACTCCCTCATGTTGGCATTGTGGTAAGAGTAACCACCTTGCAAGGGACTGTTGGTCCGCCCCTAGATCATCACCTCCTAGACAATTCTCTCGGCCCCCTCATCAATCTAATCATTCTAGGCTTCCATATTGCACGTACCATAAACAAGTTGGTCACCACACTGCGGATTGTAGAGCTAGGCAAAGGACATCTCCACCTCGTAACTCCCATGGTCAGTCTTGGCGAGGCTCACAGCGTCCAAGACATTATCAGAACTCTCGTAATTACAACTCCCAGCCCAGCTATAATGCAACTTCAAATTATAATGCTCAGTCACAGAATGCTGGAGCTCAGAATGTTCACTCCATGTCGTCGGGAAACCCCCAAGGCCATCCGCTAACCAATTCAAGCTAGCCAATCCTAGTGCCCTCCCTGTGTATTCAGTAGCTACCCAAAATAGATTTGGACACTTGACAGAGGAGGACACTGACTCTAGACCAGTTGTAGATGTTGACGGATCCACAGTAAATTTGACACAAACAAGACGCAGATATCCCAGACAACATAAGTCAAAAATAGTAACTTGTCCAGTCTCAAGTGATGGTCCCCTTGTATCAGCCATTGTACATGGTAGAGTTTTAAAAGTTTTTCTTGACTCAGGTGCAAAAATTAATATTGTCAAGCCCTCAGCTCTTAGAGACATTGAAAGTATGCACCCTACTATTTTAAAACAGTCACACATACCTTTTCTAAGTGGTATTTCAGGAAATAAAGTAAAAGTTCAGGGTGAAATTGACCTCCCACTCAAGTTCAATGATGTCACATTGTCTATAACATGTTTAGTTGTTGACATTATTCATTTTCCTGGAGACATTCTCTTAGGTCTGTACACCATGATTGATGAAAATATTGCATTGTTTCCCCATCGTTGGAACATAAGTATCAAAGACCACGTCATACCCTTGTGTAGCATGTATCGACAGGGCCACGAGTTCAACCTTCAATCAGATTATGTTAATTTTGTTGACACCCGCCTTGCTAGCGTAGGGTTGTCAGATCATTGTCGTGGTAGCATACCCGAGAAAACAGGCACTCGATTGAAGCATAGTAGTTGTACAGTTGTTAAGGAGAATGAGTATCGGGACTTTCTGGAAGGGGACGCCCTAACGGATTCTCGTTGTCTCGCTCGCCTGGCAGCTTCCATCTCTGAAGTCAGTGGTTCCACGGCTACTGACACTGTGCTACACCCTCATTCTCTCACCAGAATAAGAGTTAAGGTTCAGGGAGTGCCTGAGTTGTCGGATGTGATTGCGGAAAGTGAAACATGTAAAGTGAATGGTACATTTGTTGAACCCTCCTGGCACACAGTGCAGGATGGTACTGTCTCACTTTTTATCGCGAACACAAGTAATGCCGATATCCATCTCCAGTCTGGTACCCATGTTGTAGATTTTGCCCATTACTCGTTACCGGTGCGAGTTGTGGATGATGTCTCCATGGATCATACTGTTTGTACACTCACACCAGGAGAACAGGGATCTCAGCCAGAGGTGCAAGCGCAACACCTCAGTCCTACTGATTTTCCTGACTCTGTGGCTCAGCTTTTGAAAATTTTGAACAAGAATAGAGCTGTTGTTGCTCTACCAGGAGAAAAATTAGGTCTCACTCCTCTCATTACACATAAAATTCCCCTTGAACAAGGAACTACGCCTATTTATGTACCAGCTTACCGTCTTCCCCATTCTCAGAGAGCAGAAGCAGATAGACTTGTAGAAGAAATGTTACAGAGTGATGTAATTGAATCGAGTAATTCGCCATGGAACGCTCCATTGATTCTTGTACCAAAGCGAGATGGGACTTGGAGACCTGTAATCGATTATCGCAAGCTTAACAGAGTAACAATACCTGATCGTTTCCCACTTCCAGTTCTAAATGATTTGTTGCAAAGTATTGGTCGAAACAAAGTATTCTCAACGTTAGATTTGTTGCAGGGATTCTGGCAAATCCCCCTTGATGAGGAAAGTAAACAATTGACAGCCTTTAGTACTCCCAATGGTCATTTTCATTTCAAAAGAATGCCGTTTGGTTTGCGTAGTAGTCCAATAACCTTTTCACGGCTCATGACAAATCTATTTCGTAGATTGATAGGAAGTACGCTTCTAGTTTACCTTGATGATCTCATAATCATGTCGCAAGATGTTCAGACTCATTTCCAGAACCTTGAAAAAGTACTTGCAAAGCTCGCTGAAGCTAATTTAAAAATAAAGCTTGCAAAATGTTCATTTTTAAAGCAAAAGATTAATTTCCTAGGTCATACAGTTACACCTTCAGGTATTACATTGAATGAATCAAAAATTATTGCTGCCCGTGATTTTCCAACACCTCGTACCGCAGAAGCCGTAAGACAGTTCACAGGTCTTGTAGGATTTTATCGTTCATTTATTGCTGGATTCTCTATTATAGCCGCTCCGCTTTACAAGTTGCAAAGAAAAGATGAACCCTTTGTTTGGGGAGAGGCCCAGGATCAGTCATTCAAAAAACTCAAAGCAGCCTTGATTTCGTCACCTGTCCTTAGGTACCCAGATTTTTCTAAACCTTTTACGTTGGTTACAGATGCTAGTGACATAGGTCTAGGTGCTGCATTACTTCAAACAGAAGGTCACAGAGATCACGCAATAGCTTATGCTAGCCGCACATTATCCAAAGAAGAGAAAAATTATAGTGCAACAGAACGAGAAGCCTTGGCAGTTGTTTGGGCACTTAAACATTTCAAGGATACAATTTATAATTACCCAGTTCATGTTCTTACAGATCACCAACCATTAATTCCCTTGTTCAAAAATAAGAATCCAGTTGGAAAGTTTGCTAGATATTTGCTCACAATTCAAGAATTCAATCCCACATTTGGATATATTCCAGGAAAGCAAAATGTTGTAGCCGATGCGTTTTCTCGACACGTAGCTGCGATTCAGTTAAATTACCCAGCATTAGATGCTACAGTAGTAGAAACGGAACAAAGACAAGACCCCATATGGGCACCTGTCATTAAATTTTTGACTAAGCAAGACACTCGCCCGATTCATAAACCGCCAGTACCATTGAAAGAACTAGTTATGTTGGACAATTTACTGTGTAGAGTAGTGAAGCTAGGGACAGCCCCGAGGAAATGTTGTCAGTTAGTTGTTCCAGCTGTCTTGGTACCAACTGTGTTAAAAATTATCCATGATGCTCCTGCAAGTGCACATCCAGGAAAGGATCGTACACTCCAACAAGGTCGATTGAAATATTTTTGGCCAAAAATGGCTAAGGAGATTGCTCATTATGTTGACAGATGTTTAACTTGTTTACAGCACAAGGGACATGTTTCAGGACCTAATCCAATTCAGGTGTACCCAGCAACTAAAGCTCCTTGGGAACGAATATCGATGGATTTATTGACAAATTTTGCGGAAACAGAGAAAGGGAACAAACATTTGCTTGTAATGGTCGATAATTTTTCACGGTTTTGCGAACTAGTTCCTATCCCGAACAAAACAGCAGAAACCATAGCCAGCGCATTCCATGACCAAATAATTTGTAGATATAGTATGCCTAAAGTAATCCTTTCAGATAATGGTCCAGAATTCAGTAATAGTATTCTAACTAGCTTGTGTGATTTATATAACATCAAAAAATGTAGCATCATGCCTTATCATCCGGCAAGTAATGGACTAGCTGAACGTACTAACAGGAAAGTGTTAGATGCCTTGAGAGTCACGTTGAATTTTGATAACAACAATTGGGATGATTTTATACCCTTAATTCAGTGTGCTATAAATTCTTCAATTAATGTTTCTACTGGTGACACACCTCACGCTATTCTTTATGGTACAGATAAGATCCTCCCTAATGAATTGATTAACGTACCTCCTACTCCCTTATATAACGTAGATGATTTTGTTCAAGTGAAGCGTAGACAAATGCAATTAGTATTCAAGAAAATACGAGAACAACTGTCCAAAGCAACAGCCGAGTTCACTCTAGCAAGGAATGCACGAGCTAAACCCAATAAAATAACTATTGGATCTGTAGTAATGATACTTAACCAACACAGGTCTGGTCCTATGTACAAGTTAACTAAGAAATTTTTGGGTCCATATAAGGTAATCGAGCTTATTAAAGGTAACAAATACAGACTTAAGAACTTGTTAACAGGAGAGTATATAAATGAACATTTAGACCACATGAAGTTAGCTAAAATGACTGTTGACGAGACTGATGAGGAAGATGACAATGAACTTACCCAGACAGATACTCCTACTCGGACACCACCTTCTGTGGTTGACAGACCACTTGATGTTCAGCAACCCCATACTAGCAATTATAATCTTAGATCTAGACCTCTCGTTTCAACCGTGCACTCACCACATGTCCATTGGCTAGATGTTAACGAGGATATCTCTCAAGATGATAGTTTGTCGCATGAAGTTTCACCTGTTCCGGACCTTCAGTCAGAGCCAGAGTTGTATAGTGCTCTGGATGAGCTAGGTGTAGATATCCGCAGAATTTATAATTGATTGCACTCTGTAGTTATTCTGTTTGTTTTGAAAAAAAAAAAAAAAAAAAAAAACTCAATTGCAGTATTTCTACCACATGTGTCTTATTATTACCATTATATATAATGTATAGTTTTTCTCAACTTTATTTTGTTATGAATTAGATGCCATTGTCAAGTCTACTACCATTTGTATTTTTACAGTGCTTGTCATAAGAGTTATTATTGTTCTAGCAACCACATTGTGGCCAGTGAATCCTGACTGCTATCACGCAGATGTTAGTCTTCTTGATCCAGGTCTTGTATATGCTTGTAAATATATTGCACATTATATATATTGTACATTGGTCTTGTAAATATATTGTATATTTCGAAAAAAAAAAAAAAAAAAAAAATTATCTATCTTGAAATTCAATTGTGGTTGTTAGGTCAGAACTTTGTTCCATTAATGTAATAATTGTTTAATTTTGTATGGTTTTCAAGCACATGCCATTGACACATGTTAATAATTTTGTTTAGGCAATACCTTGAGTTGTATTGTTCATATCTGATCAGTAGACATACACATGTTCTTAATACTCTGGTTTAATCAAAGAATTGTTACCATGATTTTCACCTATTATGATGAATTTTTTTTTTGGTGCATATATGCCGAGTTGTTTGTATTACGCACACCTGATCTTCTTTCAATGTTTTATTATGCAAATTTCACATGTAAGCCATTATTGAATGCCACCGAGGTCCTTTCAGTATTATTGTAACTATATAGCTAGCCAGAGCTTGTCGACAAGGGACGTCGACTTGGTAGCGTGTCCGAGCGGTGTTATACTCAAATTCTGTCAGTTGAAATGTAACCAATCACAGGCGAGTAGGCCTCTGACGTCATGCCAGACAGAGGAGCATCAGCGATGCTCCCAGCAGCCTCAGTTATCCTCACAGACCCAGAGTAGGTGGACCTCGGCTGGCCAGTTATACACCTGTTTGCCTCACTCAATAAATATATACAGAAGCGACTACTGTGTCTACATTCAACCCGAACAAGGCAAACGAATACACACCCTGCTGACTATGTAAGTGTGGTTGAGAGCCACACCCTGCTGACTATGTGAGTGTAGTTGAGAGCCACACCCTGCTGACTATGTGAGTGTGGTGGTGAGCCACACCCTGCTGACTATGTGAGTGTGGTTGTGAGCCACACCTTGCTGACTGTGTGAGTGTGGTTGTAAGCCACACCCTGCTGACTGTGTGAGTGTGGTTGTGAGCCACACCCTGCTGACTATGTGAGTGTGGTTGTGAGCCACACCATGCTGACTATGTGAGTGTGGTTGTGAGCCACACCCTGCTGACTGTGTGAGTGTGGTTGTGAGCCACACCATGCTGACTACGTGAGTGTGGTTGTGAGCCACACCCTGCTGACTGTGTGAGTGTGGTTGTAAGCCACACCCTGCTGACTGTGTGAGTGTGGTTGTAAGCCACACCCTGCTGACTGTGTGAGTGTGGTTGTAAGCCACACCCTGCTGACTGTGTGAGTGTGGTTGTAAGCCACACCCAGCTGACTATGTGAGTGTGGTTGTAAGCCACACCCTGCTGACTGTGTGAGTGTGGTTGTGAGCCACACCCTGCTGACTGTGTGAGTGTGGTTGTAAGCCACACCCTGCTGACTGTGTGAGTGTGGTTGAGAGCCACACCCTGCTGACTGTGTGAGTGTGGTTGTAAGCCACACCCTGCTGACTGTGTGAGTGTGGTTGTGAGCCACACCCTGCTGACTGTGTGAGTGTGGTTGTGAGCCACACCCTGCTGACTGTGTGAGTGTGGTTGCAAGCCACACCCTGCTGACTGTGTGAGTGTGGTTGTAAGCCACACCCTGCTGACTATGAGAGTGTGGTTGTAAGCCACACCCTGCTGACTGTGTGAGTGTGGTTGTGAGCCACACCCTGCTGACTGTGTGAGTGTGGTTGTAAGCCACACCCTGCTGACTGTGTGAGTGTGGTTGAGAGCCACACCCTGCTGACTGTGTGAGTGTGGTTGTAAGCCACACCCTGCTGACTGTGTGAGTGTGGTTGTGAGCCACACCCTGCTGACTGTGTGAGTGTGGTTGTGAGCCACACCCTGCTGACTGTGTGAGTGTGGTTGTGAGCCACACCCTGCTGACTGTGTGAGTGTGGTTGTGAGCCACACCATGCTGACTGCATGAGTGTGGTTGTGAGCCACACCCTGCTGACTATGTGAGTGTGGTTGAGAGCCACACCCTGCTGACTGTGTGAGTGTGGTTGAGAGCCACACCCTGCTGACTGTGTGAGTGTGAGCCACACCCTGCTGACTATGTGAGTGTGAGCCACACCCTGCTGACTATGTGAGTGTGGTTGAGAGCCACACCCTGCTGACTGTGTGAGTGTGAGCCACATCCTGCTGACTATGTGAGTGTGAGCCACACCCTGCTGACTGTGTGAGTGTGAGCCACACCCTGATGACTGTGTGAGTGTGAGCCACACCCTGCTGATTGTGTGAGCGTGAGCCACACCCTGCTGACAATGTGAGTGTGGTTGAGAGCCACACCCTGCTGACTGTGTGAGTGTGAGCCACACCCTGCTGAGTATGTGAGTGTGGTTGAGAGCCACACCCTGCTGATTGTGTGAGCGTGAGCCACACCCTGCTGATTGTGTGAGCGTGAGCCACACCCTTCTGACTATGTGAGTGTGGTTGAGAGCCACACCCTGCTGACTATGTAAGTGTGGTTGAGAGCCACACCCTGCTGACTGTGTGGGTGTGGTTGTGAGCCACACCCTGCTGACTATGTGAGTGTGGTTGAGAGCCACACCCTGCTGACTATGTGAGTGTGGTTGTGAGCCACACCCTGCTGATTATGTAAGTGTGGTTGAGAGCCACACCCTGCTGACTGTGTGAGAGTGGTTGAGAGCCACACCCTGCTGACTATGTGAGTGTGGTTGTGTGCCACACCCTGCTGACTGTGTGAGTGTGGTTGAGAGCCACACCCTGCTGACTGTGTGAGTGTGGTTGAGAGCCACACCCTGCTGACTGTGTGAGTGTGGTTGTAAGCCACACCCTGCTGACTGTGTGAGTGTGGTTGTAAGCCACACCCTGCTGACTGTGTGAGTGTGGTTGTAAGCCACACCCTGCTGACTGTGTGAGTGTGGTTGTAAACCACACCCTGCTGACTGTGTGAGTGTGGTTGTGAGCCACACCCTGCTGACTGTGTGAGTGTGGTTGTGAGCCACATCCTGCTGACTGTGTGAGTGTGGTTGAGAGCCACACCCTGCTGACTATGTGAGTGTGGTTGTGAGCCACACCCTGCTGACTGTATGAGTGTGGTTGTGAGCCACACCCTGCTGACTGTATGAGTGTGGTTGTGAGCCACACCCTGCTGACTGTGTGAGTGTGGTTGAGAGCCACACCCTGCTGACAGTGTGAGTGTGGTTGAGAGCCACACCCTGCTGACTATGTGAGTGTGAGTAACACCCTGCTGACTATATGAGTGTGGTTGTGAGCCACACCCTGCTGACTGTGTGAGTGTGAGCCACACCCTGCTGACTATGTGAGTGTGAGCCACACCCTGCTGACTGTGGGAGTGTGGTTGAGAGCCACACCCTGCTGACTGTGTGAGTGTGAGCCACACCCTGCTGATTGTGTGAGCGTGAGCCACACCCTGCTGACTATGTGAGTGTGGTTGAGAGCCACACCCTGCTGACTGTGTGAGTGAGAGCCACACCCTGCTGAGTATGTGAGTGTGGTTGAGAGCCACACCCTGCTGATTGTGTGAGCGTGAGCCACCCCCTGCTGATTGTGTGAGCGTGAGCCACACCCTGCTGACTATGTGAGTGTGGTTGAGAGCCACACCCTGCTGACTGTGTGAGTGTGAGCCACACCCTGCTGAGTATGTGAGTGTGGTTTTGAGCCACACCCTGCTGATTGTGTGAGCGTGAGCCACACCCTGCTGACTATGTGAGCGTGAGCCACACCCTTCTGACTATGTGAGTGTGGTTGAGAGCCACACCCTGCTGACTATGTAAGTGTGGTTGAGAGCCACACCCTGCTGACTGTGTGGGTGTGGTTGTGAGCCACACCCTGCTGACTATGTGAGTGTGGTTGAGAGCCACACCCTGCTGACTATGTGAGTGTGGTTGTGAGCCACACCCTGCTGATTATGTAAGTGTGGTTGAGAGCCACACCCTGCTGACTATGTGAGTGTGGTTGAGAGCCACACCCTGCTGACTATGTGAGTGTGGTTGTGAGCCACACCCTGCTGACTATGTAAGTGTGGTTGAGAGCCACACCCTGCTGACTATGTGAGTGTGGTTGAGAGCCACACCCTGCTGACTATGTGAGTGTGGTTGTAAGCCACACCCTGCTGACTGTGTGAGTGTGGTTGAGAGCCACACCCTGCTGACTGTGTGAGTGTGGTTGTGAGCCACACCTTGCTGACTGTGTGAGTGTGGTTGTGAGCCACACCCTGCTGACTGTGTGAGTGTGGTTGTAAGCCACACCCTGGTGACTGTGTGAGTGTGGTTGTAAGCCACACCCTGCTGACTATGTGAGTGTGGTTGTAAGCCACACCCTGCTGACTGTGTGAGTGTAGTTGTGAGCCACACCCTGCTGACTGTGTGAGTGTGGTTGTAAGCCACACCCTGCTGACTGTGTGAGTGTGGTTGAGAGCCACACCCTGCTGACTGTGTGAGTGTGGTTGTAAGCCACACCCTGCTGACTATGTGAGTGTGGTTGTGAGCCACACCCTGCTGACTGTGTGAGTGTGGTTGTGAGCCACACCATGCTGACTACGTGAGTGTGGTTGTGAGCCACACCCTGCTGACTGTGTGAGTGTGGTTGTAAGCCACACCCTGCTGACTGTGTGAGTGTGGTTGTGAGCCACACCCTGCTGACTGTGTGAGTGTGGTTGAGAGCCACACCCTGCTGACTGTGTGAGTGTGGTTGAGAGCCACACCCTGCTGACTATGTGAGTGTGAGTAACACCCTGCTGACTATATGAGTGTGGTTGTGAGCCACACCCTGCTGACTGTGTGAGTGTGAGCCACACCCTGCTGACTATGTGAGTGTGAGCCACACCCTGCTGACTGTGTGAGTGTGGTTGAGAGCCACACACTGCTGACTGTGTGAGTGTGAGCCACACCCTGCTGATTGTGTGAGCGTGAGCCACACCCTGCTGATTGTGTGAGCGTGAGCCACACCCTGCTGACTATGTGAGCGTGAGCCACACCCTTCTGACTATGTGAGTGTGGTTGAGAGCCACACCCTGCTGACTATGTAAGTGTGGTTGAGAGCCACACCCTGCTGACTGTGTGGGTGTGGTTGTGAGCCACACCCTGCTGACTATGTGAGTGTGGTTGAGAGCCACACCCTGCTGACTATGTGAGTGTGGTTGTGAGCCACACCCTGCTGATTATGTAAGTGTGGTTGAGAGCCACACCCTGCTGACTATGTGAGTGTGGTTGAGAGCCACACCCTGCTGACTATGTGAGTGTGGTTGTGAGCCACTCCCTGCTGACTATGTAAGTGTGGTTGAGAGCCACACCCTGCTGACTATGTGAGTGTGGTTGAGAGCCACACCCTGCTGACTATGTGAGTGTGGTTGTAAGCCACACCCTGCTGACTGTGTGAGTGTGGTTGAGAGCCACACCCTGCTGACTGTGTGAGTGTGGTTGTGAGCCACACCTTGCTGACTGTGTGAGTGTGGTTGTGAGCCACACCCTGCTGACTGTGTGAGTGTGGTTGTAAGCCACACCCTGGTGACTGTGTGAGTGTGGTTGTAAGCCACACCCTGCTGACTATGTGAGTGTGGTTGTAAGCCACACCCTGCTGACTGTGTGAGTGTAGTTGTGAGCCACACCCTGCTGACTGTGTGAGTGTGGTTGTAAGCCACACCCTGCTGACTGTGTGAGTGTGGTTGAGAGCCACACCCTGCTGACTGTGTGAGTGTGGTTGTAAGCCACACTCTGCTGACTATGTGAGTGTGGTTGTGAGCCACACCCTGCTGACTGTGTGAGTGTGGTTGTGAGCCACACCATGCTGACTACGTGAGTGTGGTTGTGAGCCACACCCTGCTGACTGTGTGAGTGTGGTTGTAAGCCACACCCTGCTGACTGTGTGAGTGTGGTTGTGAGCCACACCCTGCTGACTGTGTGAGTGTGGTTGAGAGCCACACCCTGCTGACTGTGTGAGTGTGGTTGAGAGCCACACCCTGCTGACTATGTGAGTGTGAGTAACACCCTGCTGACTATATGAGTGTGGTTGTGAGCCACACCCTGCTGACTGTGTGGTTGAGAGCCACACCCTGCTGACTGTGTGAGTGTGAGCCACACCCTGCTGATTGTGTGAGCGTGAGCCACACCCTGCTGACTATGTGAGTGTGGTTGAGAGCCACACCCTGCTGACTGTGTGAGTGTGAGCCACACCCTGCTGAGTATGTGAGTGTGGTTGAGAGCCACACCCTGCTGATTGTGTGAGCGTGAGCCACACCCTGCTGATTGTGTGAGCGTGAGCCACACCCTGCTGACTATGTGAGTGTGGTTGAGAGCCACACCCTGCTGACTGTGTGAGTGTGAGCCACACCCTGCTGAGTATGTGAGTGTGGTTTTGAGCCACACCCTGCTGATTGTGTGAGCGTGAGCCACACCCTGCTGACTATGTGAGCGTGAGCCACACCCTTCTGACTATGTGAGTGTTGTTGAGAGCCACACCCTGCTGACTATGTAAGTGTGGTTGAGAGCCACACCCTGCTGACTGTGTGGGTGTGGTTGTGAGCCACACCCTGCTGACTATGTGAGTGTGGTTGAGAACCACACCCTGCTGACTATGTGAGTGTGGTTGTGAGCCACACCCTGCTGATTATGTAAGTGTGGTTGAGAGCCACACCCTGCTGACTATGTGAGTGTGGTTGAGAGCCACACCCTGCTGACTATGTGAGTGTGGTTGTGAGCCACACCCTGCTGACTATGTAAGTGTGGTTGAGAGCCACACCCTGCTGACTATGTGAGTGTGGTTGAGAGCCACACCCTGCTGACTATGTGAGTGTGGTTGTAAGCCACACCCTGCTGACTGTGTGAGTGTGGTTGAGAGCCACACCCTGCTGACTGTGTGAGTGTGGTTGTGAGCCACACCTTGCTGACTGTGTGAGTGTGGTTGTGAGCCACACCCTGCTGACTGTGTGAGTGTGGTTGTAAGCCACACCCTGGTGACTGTGTGAGTGTTGTTGTAAGCCACACCCTGCTGACTATGTGAGTGTGGTTGTAAGCCACACCCTGCTGACTGTGTGAGTGTAGTTGTGAGCCACACCCTGCTGACTGTGTGAGTGTGGTTGTAAGCCACACCCTGCTGACTGTGTGAGTGTGGTTGAGAGCCACACCCTGCTGACTGTGTGAGTGTGGTTGTAAGCCACACCCTGCTGACTATGTGAGTGTGGTTGTGAGCCACACCCTGCTGACTGTGTGAGTGTGGTTGTGAGCCACACCATGCTGACTACGTGAGTGTGGTTGTGAGCCACACCCTGCTGACTGTGTGAATGTGGTTGTAAGCCACACCCTGCTGACTGTGTGAGTGTGGTTGTAAGCCACACCCTGCTGACTGTGTGAGTGTGGTTGTAAGCCACACCCTGCTGACTGTGTGAGTGTGGTTGTAAGCCACACCCTGCTGACTATGTGAGTGTGGTTGTAAGCCACACCCTGCTGACTGTGTGAGTGTGGTTGTGAGCCACACCCTGCTGACTGTGTGAGTGTGGTTGTAAGCCACACCCTGCTGACTGTGTGAGTGTGGTTGAGAGCCACACCCTGCTGACTGTGTGAGTGTGGTTGTAAGCCACACCCTGCTGACTGTGTGGGTGTGGTTGTGAGCCACACCCTGCTGACTATGTGAGTGTGGTTGAGAGCCACACCCTGCTGACTATGTGAGTGTGGTTGTGAGCCACACCCTGCTGATTATGTAAGTGTGGTTGAGAGCCACACCCTGCTGACTATGTGAGTGTGGTTGAGAGCCACACCCTGCTGACTATGTGAGTGTGGTTGTGAGCCACACCCTGCTGACTATGTAAGTGTGGTTGAGAGCCACATCCTGCTGACTATGTGAGTGTGGTTGAGAGCCACACCCTGCTGACTATGTAAGTGTGGTTGAGAGCCACACCCTGCTGACTATGTGAGTGTGGTTGAGAGCCACACCCTGCTGACTATGTGAGTGTGGTGGTGAGCCACACCCTGCTGACTATGTGAGTGTGGTTGTGAGCCACACCTTGCTGACTGTGTGAGTGTGGTTGTAAGCCACACCCTGCTGACTGTGTGAGTGTGGTTGTGAGCCACACCCTGCTGACTATGTGAGTGTGGTTGTGAGCCACACCATGCTGACTATGTGAGTGTGGTTGTGAGCCACACCCTGCTGACTGTGTGAGTGTGGTTGTGAGCCACACCATGCTGACTACGTGAGTGTGGTTGTGAGCCACACCCTGCTGACTGTGTGAGTGTGGTTGTAAGCCACACCCTGCTGACTGTGTGAGTGTGGTTGTAAGCCACACCCTGCTGACTGTGTGAGTGTGGTTGTAAGCCACACCCTGCTGACTGTGTGAGTGTGGTTGTAAGCCACACCCAGCTGACTATGTGAGTGTGGTTGTAAGCCACACCCTGCTGACTGTGTGAGTGTGGTTGTGAGCCACACCCTGCTGACTGTGTGAGTGTGGTTGTAAGCCACACCCTGCTGACTGTGTGAGTGTGGTTGAGAGCCACACCCTGCTGACTGTGTGAGTGTGGTTGTAAGCCACACCCTGCTGACTGTGTGAGTGTGGTTGTGAGCCACACCCTGCTGACTGTGTGAGTGTGGTTGTGAGCCACACTCTGCTGACTGTGTGAGTGTGGTTGCAAGCCACACCCTGCTGACTGTGTGAGTGTGGTTGTAAGCCACACCCTGCTGACTATGTGAGTGTGGTTGTAAGCCACACCCTGCTGACTGTGTGAGTGTGGTTGTGAGCCACACCCTGCTGACTGTGTGAGTGTGGTTGTAAGCCACACCCTGCTGACTGTGTGAGTGTGGTTGAGAGCCACACCCTGCTGACTGTGTGAGTGTGGTTGTAAGCCACACCCTGCTGACTGTGTGAGTGTGGTTGTGAGCCACACCCTGCTGACTGTGTGAGTGTGGTTGTGAGCCACACCCTGCTGACTGTGTGAGTGTGGTTGTGAGCCACACCCTGCTGACTGTGTGAGTGTGGTTGTGAGCCACACCATGCTGACTGCATGAGTGTGGTTGTGAGCCACACCGTGCTGACTATGTGAGTGTGGTTGAGAGCCACACCCTGCTGACTGTGTGAGTGTGGTTGAGAGCCACACCCTGCTGACTGTGTGAGTGTGAGCCACACCCTGCTGACTATGTGAGTGTGAGCCACACCCTGCTGACTATGTGAGTGTGGTTGAGAGCCACACCCTGCTGACTGTGTGAGTGTGAGCCACACCCTGCTGACTATGTGAGTGTGAGCCACACCCTGCTGACTGTGTGAGTGTGGTTGAGAGCCACACCCTGCTGACTGTGTGAGTGTGAGCCACACCCTGCTGATTGTGTGAGCGTGAGCCACACCCTGCTGACTATGTGAGTGTGGTTGAGAGCCACACCCTGCTGACTGTGTGAGTGTGAGCCACGCCCTGCTGAGTATGTGAGTGTGGTTGAGAGCCACACCCTGCTGATTGTGTGAGCGTGAGCCACACCCTGCTGATTGTGTGAGCGTGAGCAACACCCTTCTGACTATGTGAGTGTGGTTGAGAGCCACACCCTGCTGACTATGTAAGTGTGGTTGAGAGCCACACCCTGCTGACTGTGTGGGTGTGGTTGTGAGCCACACCCTGCTGACTATGTGAGTGTGGTTGAGAGCCACACCCTGCTGACTATGTGAGTGTGGTTGTGAGCCACACCCTGCTGATTATGTAAGTGTGGTTGAGAGCCACACCCTGCTGACTATGTGAGTGTGGTTGAGAGCCACACCCTGCTGACTATGTGAGTGTGGTTGTAAGCCACACCCTGCTGACTGTGTGAGTGTGGTTGAGAGCCACACCCTGCAGACTGTGTGAGTGTGGTTGTGAGCCACACCTTGCTGACTGTGTGAGTGTGGTTGTGAGCCACACTCTGCTGACTGTGTGAGAGTGGTTGAGAGCCACACCCTGCTGACTATGTAAGTGTGATTGTAAGCCACACCCTGCTGACTGTGTGAGAGTGGTTGAGAGCCACACCCTTCTGACTATGTAAGTGTGGTTGTAAGCCACACCCTGCTGACTGTGTGAGTGTGGTTGAGAGCCACACCCTGCTGACTGTGTGAGTGTGGTTGAGAGCCACACCCTGCTGACTATGTGAGTGTGGTTGAGAGCCACACCCTGTTGACTATGTGAGTGTGGTTGTGAGCCACACCTTGCTGACTGTGTGAGTGTGGTTGAGAGCCACACCCTGCTGACTATGTGAGTGTGGTTGTGAGCCACACCCTGCTGACTATGTGAGTGTGGTTGAGAGCCACACCCTGCTGACTGTGTGAGTGTGGTTGAGAGCCACACCCTGCTGACTGTGTGAGTGTGGTTGTGAGCCACACCCTGCTGACTGTGTGAGTGTGGTTGTAAGCCACACCCTGCTGACTGTATGAGTGTGGTTGTGAGCCACACCCTGCTGACTGTGTGAGTGTGGTTGTAAGCCACACCCTGCTGACTGTGTGAGTGTGGTTGAGAGCCACACCCTGCTGACTGTGTGAGTGTGGTTGTAAGCCACACCCTGCTGACTGTGTGAGTGTGGTTGTGAGCCACACCCTGCTGACTGTGTGAGTGTGGTTGTAAGCCACACCCTGCTGACTGTGTGAGAGGGGTTGAGAGCCACACCCTGCTGACTATGTGAGTGTGGTTGTGAGCCACACCCTGCTGACTGTGTGAGTGTGGTTGAGAGCCACACCCTGCTGACTGTGTGAGTGTGGTTGAGAGCCACACCCTGCTGACTGTGTGAGTGTGGTTGTAAGCCACACCCTGCTGACTGTGTGAGTGTGGTTGTAAGCCACACCCTGCTGACTGTGTGAGTGTGGTTGTAAGCCACACCCTGCTGACTGTGTGAGTGTGGTTGTAAACCACACCCTGCTGACTGTGTGAGTGTGGTTGTGAGCCACACCCTGCTGACTGTGTGAGTGTGGTTGTGAGCCACACCCTGCTGACTGTGTGAGTGTGGTTGAGAGCCACACCCTGCTGACTATGTGAGTGTGGTTGTGAGCCACACCCTGCTGACTGTATGAGTGTGGTTGTGAGCCACACCCTGCTGACTGTATGAGTGTGGTTGTGAGCCACACCCTGCTGACTGTGTGAGTGTGAGTAACACCCTGCTGACTATATGAGTGTGGTTGTGAGCCACACCCTGCTGACTGTGTGAGTGTGAGCCACACCCTGCTGACTATGTGAGTGTGAGCCACACCCTGCTGACTGTGTGAGTGTGGTTGAGAGCCACACCCTGCTGACTGTGTGAGTGTGAGCCACACCCTGCTGATTGTGTGAGCGTGAGCCACACCCTGCTGACTATGTGAGTGTGGTTGAGAGCCACACCCTGCTGACTGTGTGAGTGTGAGCCACACCCTGCTGAGTATGTGAGTGTGGTTGAGAGCCACACCCTGCTGATTGTGTGAGCGTGAGCCACACCCTGCTGATTGTGTGAGCGTGAGCCACACCCTGCTGACTATGTGAGTGTGGTTGAGAGCCACACCCTGCTGACTGTGTGAGTGTGAGCCACACCCTGCTGAGTATGTGAGTGTGGTTTTGAGCCACACCCTGCTGATTGTGTGAGCGTGAGCCACACCCTGCTGACTATGTGAGAGTGAGCCACACCCTTCTGACTATGTGAGTGTGGTTGAGAGCCACACCCTGCTGACTATGTAAGTGTGGTTGAGAGCCACACCCTGCTAACTGTGTGGGTGTGGTTGTGAGCCACACCCAGCTGACTATGTGAGTGTGGTTGAGAGCCACACCCTGCTGACTATGTGAGTGTGGTTGTGAGCCACACCCTGCTGATTATGTAAGTGTGGTTGAGAGCCACACCCTGCTGACTATGTGAGTGTGGTTGAGAGCCACACCCTGCTGACTATGTGAGTGTGGTTGTGAGCCACACCCTGCTGACTATGTAAGTGTGGTTGAGAGCCACACCCTGCTGACTATGTGAGTGTGGTTGAGAGCCACACCCTGCTAACTATGTGAGTGTGGTTGTAAGCCACACCCTGCTGACTGTGTGAGTGTGGTTGAGAGCCACACCCTGCTGACTGTGTGAGTGTGGTTGTGAGCCACACCTTGCTGACTGTGTGAGTGTGGTTGTGAGCCACACCCTGCTGACTGTGTGAGTGTGGTTGTAAGCCACACCCTGGTGACTGTGTGAGTGTGGTTGTAAGCCACACCCTGCTGACTATGTGAGTGTGGTTGTAAGCGACACCCTGCTGACTGTGTGAGTGTAGTTGTGAGCCACACCCTGCTGACTGTGTGAGTGTGGTTGTAAGCCACACCCTGCTGACTGTGTGAGTGTGGTTGTAAGCCACACCCTGCTGACTGTGTGAGTGTGGTTGTAAGCCACACCCTGCTGACTGTGTGAGTGTGGTTGTAAGCCACACCCTGCTGACTATGTGAGTGTGGTTGTAAGCCACACCCTGCTGACTGTGTGAGTGTGGTTGTGAGCCACACCCTGCTGACTGTGTGAGTGTGGTTGTAAGCCACACCCTGCTGACTGTGTGAGTGTGGTTGAGAGCCACACCCTGCTGACTGTGTGAGTGTGGTTGTAAGCCACACCCTGCTGACTGTGTGGGTGTGGTTGTGAGCCACACCCTGCTGACTATGTGAGTGTGGTTGAGAGCCACACCCTGCTGACTATGTGAGTGTGGTTGTGAGCCACACCCTGCTGATTATGTAAGTGTGGTTGAGAGCCACACCCTGCTGACTATGTGAGTGTGGTTGAGAGCCACACCCTGCTGACTATGTGAGTGTGGTTGTGAGCCACACCCTGCTGACTATGTAAGTGTGGTTGAGAGCCACATCCTGCTGACTATGTGAGTGTGGTTGAGAGCCACACCCTGCTGACTATGTAAGTGTGGTTGAGAGCCACACCCTGCTGACTATGTGAGTGTGGTTGAGAGCCACACCCTGCTGACTATGTGAGTGTGGTGGTGAGCCACACCCTGCTGACTATGTGAGTGTGGTTGTGAGCCACACCTTGCTGACTGTGTGAGTGTGGTTGTAAGCCACACCCTGCTGACTGTGTGAGTGTGGTTGTGAGCCACACCCTGCTGACTATGTGAGTGTGGTTGTGAGCCACACCATGCTGACTATGTGAGTGTGGTTGTGAGCCACACCCTGCTGACTGTGTGAGTGTGGTTGTGAGCCACACCATGCTGACTACGTGAGTGTGGTTGTGAGCCACACCCTGCTGACTGTGTGAGTGTGGTTGTAAGCCACACCCTGCTGACTGTGTGAGTGTGGTTGTAAGCCACACCCTGCTGACTGTGTGAGTGTGGTTGTAAGCCACACCCTGCTGACTGTGGGAGTGTGGTTGTAAGCCACACCCAGCTGACTATGTGAGTGTGGTTGTAAGCCACACCCTGCTGACTGTGTGAGTGTGGTTGTGAGCCACACCCTGCTGACTGTGTGAGTGTGGTTGTAAGCCACACCCTGCTGACTGTGTGAGTGTGGTTGAGAGCCACACCCTGCTGACTGTGTGAGTGTGGTTGTAAGCCACACCCTGCTGACTGTGTGAGTGTGGTTGTGAGCCACACCCTGCTGACTGTGTGAGTGTGGTTGTGAGCCACACCCTGCTGACTGTGTGAGTGTGGTTGCAAGCCACACCCTGCTGACTGTGTGAGTGTGGTTGTAAGCCACACCCTGCTGACTATGTGAGTGTGGTTGTAAGCCACACCCTGCTGACTGTGTGAGTGTGGTTGTGAGCCACACCCTGCTGACTGTGTGAGTGTGGTTGTAAGCCACACCCTGCTGACTGTGTGAGTGTGGTTGAGAGCCACACCCTGCTGACTGTGTGAGTGTGGTTGTAAGCCACACCCTGCTGACTGTGTGAGTGTGGTTGTGAGCCACACCCTGCTGACTGTGTGAGTGTGGTTGTGAGCCACACCCTGCTGACTGTGTGAGTGTGGTTGTGAGCCACACCCTGCTGACTGTGTGAGTGTGGTTGTGAGCCACACCATGCTGACTGCATGAGTGTGGTTGTGAGCCACACCCTGCTGACTATGTGAGTGTGGTTGAGAGCCACACCCTGCTGACTGTGTGAGTGTGGTTGAGAGCCACACCCTGCTGACTGTGTGAGTGTGAGCCACACCCTGCTGACTATGTGAGTGTGAGCCACACCCTGCTGACTATGTGAGTGTGGTTGAGAGCCACACCCTGCTGACTGTGTGAGTGTGAGCCACATCCTGCTGACTATGTGAGTGTGAGCCACACCCTGCTGACTGTGTGAGTGTGGTTGAGAGCCACACCCTGCTGACTGTGTGAGTGTGAGCCACACCCTGCTGATTGTGTGAGCGTGAGCCACACCCTGCTGACTATGTGAGTGTGGTTGAGAGCCACACCCTGCTGACTGTGTGAGTGTGAGCCACACCCTGCTGAGTATGTGAGTGTGGTTGAGAGCCACACCCTGCTGATTGTGTGAGCGTGAGCCACACCCTGCTGATTGTGTGAGCGTGAGCCACACCCTTCTGACTATGTGAGTGTGGTTGAGAGCCACACCCTGCTGACTATGTAAGTGTGGTTGAGAGCCACACCCTGCTGACTGTGTGGGTGTGGTTGTGAGCCACACCCTGCTGACTATGTGAGTGTGGTTGAGAGCCACACCCTGCTGACTATGTGAGTGTGGTTGTGAGCCACACCCTGCTGATTATGTAAGTGTGGTTGAGAGCCACACCCTGCTGACTGTGTGAGAGTGGTTGAGAGCCACACCCTGCTGACTATGTGAGTGTGGTTGTGAGCCACACCCTGCTGACTGTGTGAGTGTGGTTGAGAGCCACACCCTGCTGACTGTGTGAGTGTGGTTGAGAGCCACACCCTGCTGACTGTGTGAGTGTGGTTGTAAGCCACACCCTGCTGACTGTGTGAGTGTGGTTGTAAGCCACACCCTGCTGACTGTGTGAGTGTGGTTGTAAGCCACACCCTGCTGACTGTGTGAGTGTGGTTGTAAACCACACCCTGCTGACTGTGTGAGTGTGGTTGTGAGCCACACCCTGCTGACTGTGTGAGTGTGGTTGTGAGCCACACCCTGCTGACTGTGTGAGTGTGGTTGAGAGCCACACCCTGCTGACTATGTGAGTGTGGTTGTGAGCCACACCCTGCTGACTGTATGAGTGTGGTTGTGAGCCACACCCTGCTGACTGTATGAGTGTGGTTGTGAGCCACACCCTGCTGACTGTGTGAGTGTGGTTGAGAGCCACACCCTGCTGACTGTGTGAGTGTGGTTGAGAGCCACACCCTGCTGACTATGTGAGTGTGAGTAACACCCTGCTGACTATATGAGTGTGGTTGTGAGCCACACCCTGCTGACTGTGTGAGTGTGAGCCACACCCTGCTGACTATGTGAGTGTGAGCCACACCCTGCTGACTGTGTGAGTGTGGTTGAGAGCCACACCCTGCTGACTGTGTGAGTGTGAGCGACACCCTGCTGATTGTGTGAGCGTGAGCCACACCCTGCTGACTATGTGAGTGTGGTTGAGAGCCACACCCTGCTGACTGTGTGAGTGTGAGCCACACCCTGCTGAGTATGTGAGTGTGGTTGAGAGCCACACCCTGCTGATTGTGTGAGCGTGAGCCACACCCTGCTGATTGTGTGAGCGTGAGCCAAACCCTGCTGACTATGTGAGTGTGGTTGAGAGCCACACCCTGCTGACTGTGTGAGTGTGAGCCACACCCTGCTGAGTATGTGAGTGAGGTTTTGAGCCACACCCTGCTGATTGTGTGAGCGTGAGCCACACCCTGCTGACTATGTGAGCGTGAGCCACACCCTTCTGACTATGTGAGTGTGGTTGAGAGCTACACCCTGCTGACTATGTAAGTGTGGTTGAGAGCCACACCCTGCTGACTGTGTGGGTGTGGTTGTGAGCCACACCCTGCTGACTATGTGAGTGTGGTTGAGAGCCACACCCTGCTGACTATGTGAGTGTGGTTGTGAGCCACACCCTGCTGATTATGTAAGTGTGGTTGAGAGCCACACCCTGCTGACTATGTGAGTGTGGTTGAGAGCCACACCCTGCTGACTATGTGAGTGTGGTTGTGAGCCACACCCTGCTGACTATGTAAGTGTGGTTGAGAGCCACACCCTGCTGACTATGTGAGTGTGGTTGAGAGCCACACCCTGCTGACTATGTGAGTGTGGTTGTAAGCCACACCCTGCTGACTGTGTGAGTGTGGTTGAGAGCCACACCCTGCTGACTGTGTGAGTGTGGTTGTGAGCCACACCTTGCTGACTGTGTGAGTGTGGTTGTGAGCCACACCCTGCTGACTGTGTGAGTGTGGTTGTAAGCCACACCCTGGTGACTGTGTGAGTGTGGTTGTAAGCCACACCCTGCTGACTATGTGAGTGTGGTTGTAAGCCACACCCTGCTGACTGTGTGAGTGTAGTTGTGAGCCACACCCTGCTGACTGTGTGAGTGTGGTTGTAAGCCACACCCTGCTGACTGTGTGAGTGTGGTTGAGAGCCACACCCTGCTGACTGTGTGAGTGTGGTTGTAAGCCACACCCTGCTGACTATGTGAGTGTGGTTGTGAGCCACACGCCACACCCTGCAGACTGTGTGAGTGTGGTTGTGAGCCACACCATGCTGACTACGTGAGTGTGGTTGTGAGCCACACCCTGCTGACTGTGTGAGTGTGGTTGTAAGCCACACCCTGCTGACTGTGTGAGTGTGGTTGTGAGCCACACCCTGCTGACTGTGTGTGTGTGGTTGAGAGCCACACCCTGCTGACTGTGTGAGTGTGGTTGAGAGCCACACCCTGCTGACTATGTGAGTGTGAGTAACACCCTGCTGACTATATGAGTGTGGTTGTGAGCCACACCCTGCTGACTGTGTGAGTGTGAGCCACACCCTGCTGACTATGTGAGTGTGAGCCACACCCTGCTGACTGTGTGAGTGTGGTTGAGAGCCACACCCTGCTGACTGTGTGAGTGTGAGCCACACCCTGCTGATTGTGTGAGCGTGAGCCACACCCTGCTGACTATGTGAGTGTGGTTGAGAGCCACACCCTGCTGACTGTGTGAGTGTGAGCCACACCCTGCTGAGTATGTGAGTGTGGTTGAGAGCCACACCCTGCTGATTGTGTGAGCGTGAGCCACACCCTGCTGATTGTGTGAGCGTGAGCCACACCCTGCTGACTATGTGAGTGTGGTTGAGAGCCACACCCTGCTGACTGTGTGAGTGTGAGCCACACCCTGCTGAGTATGTGAGTGTGGTTTTGAGCCACACCCTGCTGATTGTGTGAGCGTGAGCCACACCCTGCTGACTATGTGAGCGTGAGCCACACCCTTCTGACTATGTGAGTGTGGTTGAGAGCCACACCATGCTGACTATGTAAGTGTGGTTGAGAGCCACACCCTGCTGACTGTGTGGGTGTGGTTGTGAGCCACACCCTGCTGACTATGTGAGTGTGGTTGAGAGCCACACCCTGCTGACTATGTGAGTGTGGTTGTGAGCCACACCCTGCTGATTATGTAAGTGTGGTTGAGAGCCACACCCTGCTGACTATGTGAGTGTGGTTGAGAGCCACACCCTGCTGACTATGTGAGTGTGGTTGTGAGCCACACCCTGCTGACTATGTAAGTGTGGTTGAGAGCCACACCCTGCTGACTATGTGAGTGTGGTTGAGAGCCACACCCTGCTGACTATGTGAGTGTGGTTGTAAGCCACACCCTGCTGACTGTGTGAGTGTGGTTGAGAGCCACACCCTGCTGACTGTGTGAGTGTGGTTGTGAGCCACACCTTGCTGACTGTGTGAGTGTGGTTGTAAGCCACACCCTGCTGACTGTGTGAGTGTGGTTGAGAGCCACACCCTGCTGACTGTGTGAGTGTGGTTGTAAGCCACACCCTGCTGACTGTGTGAGTGTGGTTGTGAGCCACACCCTGCTGACTGTGTGAGTGTGGTTGTGAGCCACACCCTGCTGACTGTGTGAGTGTGGTTGCAAGCCACACCCTGCTGACTGTGTGAGTGTGGTTGTAAGCCACACCCTGCTGACTATGTGAGTGTGGTTGTAAGCCACACCCTGCTGACTGTGTGAGTGTGGTTGTGAGCCACACCCTGCTGACTGTGTGAGTGTGGTTGTAAGCCACACCCTGCTGACTGTGTGAGTGTGGTTGAGAGCCACACCCTGCTGACTGTGTGAGTGTGGTTGTAAGCCACACCCTGCTGACTGTGTGAGTGTGGTTGTGAGCCACACCCTGCTGACTGTGTGAGTGTGGTTGTGAGCCACACCCTGCTGACTGTGTGAGTGTGGTTGTGAGCCACACCCTGCTGACTGTGTGAGTGTGGTTGTGAGCCACACCATGCTGACTGCATGAGTGTGGTTGTGAGTCACACCCTGCTGACTATGTGAGTGTGGTTGAGAGCCACACCCTGCTGACTGTGTGAGTGTGGTTGAGAGCCACACCCTGCTGACTGTGTGAGTGTGAGCCACACCCTGCTGACTATGTGAGTGTGAGCCACACCCTGCTGACTATGTGAGTGTGGTTGAGAGCCACACCCTGCTGACTGTGTGAGTGTGAGCCACATCCTGCTGACTATGTGAGTGTGAGCCACACCCTGCTGACTGTGTGAGTGTGGTTGAGAGCCACACCCTGCTGACTGTGTGAGTGTGAGCCACACCCTGCTGATTGTGTGAGCGTGAGCCACACCCTGCTGACTATGTGAGTGTGGTTGAGAGCTACACCCTGCTGACTGTGTGAGTGTGAGCCACACCCTGCTGAGTATGTGAGTGTGGTTGAGAGCCACACCCTGCTGATTGTGTGAGCGTGAGCCACACCCTGCTGATTGTGTGAGCGTGAGCCACACCCTTCTGACTATGTGAGTGTGGTTGAGAGCCACACCCTGCTGACTATGTAAGTGTGGTTGAGAGCCACACCCTGCTGACTGTGTGGGTGTGGTTGTGAGCCACACCCTGCTGACTATGTGAGTGTGGTTGAGAGCCACACCCTGCTGACTATGTGAGTGTGGTTGTGAGCCACACCCTGCTGATTATGTAAGTGTGGTTGAGAGCCACACCCTGCTGACTGTGTGAGAGTGGTTGAGAGCCACACCCTGCTGACTATGTGAGTGTGGTTGTGAGCCACACCCTGCTGACTGTGTGAGTGTGGTTGAGAGCCACACCCTGCTGACTGTGTGAGTGTGGTTGAGAGCCACACCCTGCTGACTGTGTGAGTGTGGTTGTAAGCCACACCCTGCTGACTGTGTGAGTGTGGTTGTAAGCCACACCCTGCTGACTGTGTGAGTGTGGTTGTAAGCCACACCCTGCTGACTGTGTGAGTGTGGTTGTAAACCACACCCTGCTGACTGTGTGAGTGTGGTTGTGAGCCACACCCTGCTGACTGTGTGAGTGTGGTTGTGAGCCACACCCTGCTGACTGTGTGAGTGTGGTTGAGAGCCACACCCTGCTGACTATGTGAGTGTGGTTGTGAGCCACACCCTGCTGACTGTATGAGTGTGGTTGTGAGCCACACCCTGCTGACTGTATGAGTGTGGTTGTGACCCACACCCTGCTGACTGTGTGAGTGTGGTTGAGAGCCACACCCTGCTGACTGTGTGAGTGTGGTTGAGAGCCACACCCTGCTGACTATGTGAGTGTGAGTAACACCCTGCTGACTATATGAGTGTGGCTGTGAGCCACACCCTGCTGACTGTGTGAGTGTGAGCCACACCCTGCTGACTATGTGAGTGTGAGCCACACCCTGCTGACTGTGTGAGTGTGGTTGAGAGCCACACCCTGCTGACTGTGTGAGTGTGAGCCACACCCTGCTGATTGTGTGAGCGTGAGCCACACCCTGCTGACTATGTGAGTGTGGTTGAGAGCCACACCCTGCTGACTGTGTGAGTGTGAGCCACACCCTGCTGAGTATGTGAGTGTGGTTGAGAGCCACACCCTGCTGATTGTGTGAGCGTGAGCCACACCCTGCTGATTGTGTGAGCGTGAGCCACACCCTGCTGACTATGTGAGTGTGGTTGAGAGCCACACCCTGCTGACTGTGTGAGTGTGAGCCACACCCTGCTGAGTATGTGAGTGAGGTTTTGAGCCACACCCTGCTGATTGTGTGAGCGTGAGCCACACCCTGCTGACTATGTGAGCGTGAGCCACACCCTTCTGACTATGTGAGTGTGGTTGAGAGCCACACCCTGCTGACTATGTAAGTGTGGTTGAGAGCCACACCCTGCTGACTGTGTGGGTGTGGTTGTGAGCCACACCCTGCTGACTATGTGAGTGTGGTTGAGAGCCACACCCTGCTGACTGTGTGAGTGTGGTTGAGAGCCACACCCTGCTGACTGTGTGAGTGTGAGCCACACCCTGCTGATTGTGTGAGCGTGAGCCACACCCTGCTGACTATGTGAGTGTGGTACAGAGCCACACCCTGCTGACTGTGTGAGTGTGAGCCACACCCTGCTGAGTATGTGAGTGTGGTTGAGAGCCACACCCTGCTGATTGTGTGAGCGTGAGCCACACCCTGCTGATTGTGTGAGCGTGAGCCACACCCTTCTGACTATGTGAGTGTGGTTGAGAGCCACACCCTGCTGACTATGTAAGTGTGGTTGAGAGCCACACCCTGCTGACTGTGTGGGTGTGGTTGTGAGCCACACCCTGCTGACTATGTGAGTGTGGTTGAGAGCCACACCCTGCTGACTATGTGAGTGTGGTTGTGAGCCACACCCTGCTGACTGTGTGAGAGTGGTTGAGAGCCACACCCTGCTGACTATGTGAGTGTGGTTGTGAGCCACACCCTGCTGACTGTGTGAGTGTGGTTGAGAGCCACACCCTGCTGACTGTGTGAGTGTGGTTGAGAGCCACACCCTGCTGACTGTGTGAGTGTGGTTGTAAGCCACACCCTGCTGACTGTGTGAGTGTGGTTGTAAGCCACACCCTGCTGACTGTGTGAGTGTGGTTGTAAGCCACACCCTGCTGACTGTGTGAGTGTGGTTGTAAACCACACCCTGCTGACTGTGTGAGTGTGGTTGTGAGCCACACCCTGCTGACTGTGTGAGTGTGGTTGTGAGCCACACCCTGCTGACTGTGTGAGTGTGGTTGAGAGCCACACCCTGCTGACTATGTGAGTGTGGTTGTGAGCCACACCCTGCTGACTGTATGAGTGTGGTTGTGAGCCACACCCTGCTGACTGTATGAGTGTGGTTGTGACCCACACCCTGCTGACTGTGTGAGTGTGGTTGAGAGCCACACCCTGCTGACTGTGTGAGTGTGGTTGAGAGCCACACCCTGCTGACTATGTGAGTGTGAGTAACACCCTGCTGACTTTATGAGTGTGGTTGTGAGCCACACCCTGCTGACTGTGTGAGTGTGAGCCACACCCTGCTGACTATGTGAGTGTGAGCCACACCCTGCTGACTGTGTGAGTGTGGTTGAGAGCCACACCCTGCTGACTGTGTGAGTGTGAGCCACACCCTGCTGATTGTGTGAGCGTGAGCCACACCCTGCTGACTATGTGAGTGTGGTTGAGAGCCACACCCTGCTGACTGTGTGAGTGTGAGCCACACCCTGCTGAGTATGTGAGTGTGGTTGAGAGCCACACCCTGCTGATTGTGTGAGCGTGAGCCACACCCTGCTGATTGTGTGAGCGTGAGCCACACCCTGCTGACTATGTGAGTGTGGTTGAGAGCCACACCCTGCTGACTGTGTGAGTGTGAGCCACACCCTGCTGAGTATGTGAGTGAGGTTTTGAGCCACACCCTGCTGATTCTGTGAGCGTGAGCCACACCCTGCTGACTATGTGAGCGTGAGCCACACCCTTCTGACTATGTGAGTGTGGTTGAGAGCCACACCCTGCTGACTATGTAAGTGTGGTTGAGAGCCACACCCTGCTGACTGTGTGGGTGTGGTTGTGAGCCACACCCTGCTGACTATGTGAGTGTGGTTGAGAGCCACACCCTGCTGACTATGTGAGTGTGGTTGTGAGCCACACCCTGCTGATTATGTAAGTGTGGTTGAGAGCCACACCCTGCTGACTATGTGAGTGTGGTTGAGAGCCACACCCTGCTGACTATGTGAGTGTGGTTGTGAGCCACACCCTGCTGACTATGTAAGTGTGGTTGAGAGCCACACCCTGCTGACTATGTGAGTGTGGTTGAGAGCCACACCCTGCTGACTATGTGAGTGTGGTTGTAAGCCACACCCTGCTGACTGTGTGAGTGTGGTTGAGAGCCACACCCTGCTGACTGTGTGAGTGTGGTTGTGAGCCACACCTTGCTGACTGTGTGAGTGTGGTTGTGAGCCACACCCTGCTGACTGTGTGAGTGTGGTTGTAAGCCACACCCTGGTGACTGTGTGAGTGTGGTTGTAAGCCACACCCTGCTGACTATGTGAGTGTGGTTGTAAGCCACACCCTGCTGACTGTGTGAGTGTAGTTGTGAGCCACACCCTGCTGACTGTGTGAGTGTGGTTGTAAGCCACACCCTGCTGACTGTGTGAGTGTGGTTGAGAGCCACACCCTGCTGACTGTGTGAGTGTGGTTGTAAGCCACACCCTGCTGACTATGTGAGTGTGGTTGTGAGCCACACCTTGCTGACTGTGTGAGTGTGGTTGTGAGCCACACCCTGCTGACTGTGTGAGTGTGGTTGTAAGCCACACCCTGCTGACTGTGTGAGTGTGGTTGTGAGCCACACCCTGCTGACTGTGTGTGTGTGGTTGAGAGCCACACCCTGCTGACTGTGTGAGTGTGGTTGAGAGCCACACCCTGCTGACTATGTGAGTGTGAGTAACACCCTGCTGACTATATGAGTGTGGTTGTGAGCCACACCCTGCTGACTGTGTGAGTGTGAGCCACACCCTGCTGACTATGTGAGTGTGAGTCACACCCTGCTGACTGTATGAGTGTGGTTGAGAGCCACACCCTGCTGACTGTGTGAGTGTGAGCCACACCCTGCTGATTGTGTGAGCGTGAGCCACACCCTGCTGACTATGTGAGTGTGGTTGAGAGCCACACCCTGCTGACTGTGTGAGTGTGAGCCACACCCTGCTGAGTATGTGAGTGTGGTTGAGAGCCACACCCTGCTGATTGTGTGAGCGTGAGCCACACCCTGCTGATTGTGTGAGCGTGAGCCACACCCTGCTGACTATGTGAGTGTGGTTGAGAGCCACACCCTGCTGACTGTGTGAGTGTGAGCCACACCCTGCTGAGTATGTGAGTGTGGTTTTGAGCCACACCCTGCTGATTGTGTGAGCGTGAGCCACACCCTGCTGACTATGTGAGCGTGAGCCACACCCTTCTGACTATGTGAGTGTGGTTGAGAGCCACACCCTGCTGACTATGTAAGTGTGGTTGAGAGCCACACCCTGCTGACTGTGTGGGTGTGGTTGTGAGCCACACCCTGCTGACTATGTGAGTGTGGTTGAGAGCCACACCCTGCTGACTATGTGAGTGTGGTTGTGAGCCACACCCTGCTGATTATGTAAGTGTGGTTGAGAGCCACACCCTGCTGACTATGTGAGTGTGGTTGAGAGCCACACCCTGCTGACTATGTGAGTGTGGTTGTGAGCCACACCCTGCTGACTATGTAAGTGTGGTTGAGAGCCACACCCTGCTGACTATGTGAGTGTGGTTGAGAGCCACACCCTGCTGACTATGTGAGTGTGGTTGTAAGCCACACCCTGCTGACTGTGTGAGTGTGGTTGAGAGCCACACCCTGCTGACTGTGTGAGTGTGGTTGTGAGCCACACCTTGCTGACTGTGTGAGTGTGGTTGTGAGCCACACCCTGCTGACTGTGTGAGTGTGGTTGTAAGCCACACCCTGGTGACTGTGTGAGTGTGGTTGTAAGCCACACCCTGCTGACTATGTGAGTGTGGTTGTAAGCCACACCCTGCTGACTGTGTGAGTGTAGTTGTGAGCCACACCCTGCTGACTGTGTGAGTGTGGTTGTAAGCCACACCCTGCTGACTGTGTGAGTGTGGTTGAGAGCCACACCCTGCTGACTGTGTGAGTGTGGTTGTAAGCCACACCCTGCTGACTATGTGAGTGTGGTTGTGAGCCACACCCTGCTGACTGTGTGAGTGTGGTTGTGAGCCACACCATGCTGACTACGTGAGTGTGGTTGTGAGCCACACCCTGCTGACTGTGTGAGTGTGGTTGTAAGCCACACCCTGCTGACTGTGTGAGTGTGGTTGTGAGCCACACCCTGCTGACTGTGTGAGTGTGGTTGAGAGCCACACCCTGCTGACTGTGTGAGTGTGGTTGAGAGCCACACCCTGCTGACTATGTGAGTGTGAGTAACACCCTGCTGACTATATGAGTGTGGTTGTGAGCCACACCCTGCTGACTGTGTGAGTGTGAGCCACACCCTGCTGACTATGTGAGTGTGAGCCACACCCTGCTGACTGTGTGAGTGTGGTTGAGAGCCACACCCTGCTGACTGTGTGAGTGTGAGCCACACCCTGCTGATTGTGTGAGCGTGAGCCACACCCTGCTGACTATGTGAGTGTGGTTGAGAGCCACACCCTGCTGACTGTGTGAGTGTGAGCCACACCCTGCTGAGTATGTGAGTGTGGTTGAGAGCCACACCCTGCTGATTGTGTGAGCGTGAGCCACACCCTGCTGATTGTGTGAGCGTGAGCCACACCCTGCTGACTATGTGAGTGTGGTTGAGAGCCACACCCTGCTGACTGTGTGAGTGTGAGCCACACCCTGCTGAGTATGTGAGTGTGGTTTTGAGCCACACCCTGCTGATTGTGTGAGCGTGAGCCACACCCTGCTGACTATGTGAGCGTGAGCCACACCCTTCTGACTATGTGAGTGTGGTTGAGAGCCACACCCTGCTGACTATGTAAGTGTGGTTGAGAGCCACACCCTGCTGACTGTGTGGGTGTGGTTTTGAGCCACACCCTGCTGACTATGTGAGTGTGGTTGAGAGCCACACCCTGCTGACTATGTGAGTGTGGTTGTGAGCCACACCCTGCTGATTATGTAAGTGTGGTTGAGAGCCACACCCTGCTGACTATGTGAGTGTGGTTGAGAGCCACACCCTGCTGACTATGTGAGTGTGGTTGTGAGCCACACCCTGCTGACTATGTAAGTGTGGTTGAGAGCCACACCCTGCTGACTATGTGAGTGTGGTTGAGAGCCACACCCTGCTGACTATGTGAGTGTGGTTGTAAGCCACACCCTGCTGACTGTGTGAGTGTGGTTGAGAGCCACACCCTGCTGACTGTGTGAGTGTGGTTGTGAGCCACACCTTGCTGACTGTGTGAGTGTGGTTGTGAGCCACACCCTGCTGACTGTGTGAGTGTGGTTGTAAGCCACACCCTGGTGACTGTGTGAGTGTGGTTGTAAGCCACACCCTGCTGACTATGTGAGTGTGGTTGTAAGCCACACCCTGCTGACTGTGTGAGTGTAGTTGTGAGCCACACCCTGCTGACTGTGTGAGTGTGGTTGTAAGCCACACCCTGCTGACTGTGTGAGTGTGGTTGAGAGCCACACCCTGCTGACTGTGTGAGTGTGGTTGTAAGCCACACCCTGCTGACTATGTGAGTGTGGTTGTGAGCCACACCCTGCTGACTGTGTGAGTGTGGTTGTGAGCCACACCATGCTGACTACGTGAGTGTGGTTGTGAGCCACACCCTTCTGACTGTGTGAGTGTGGTTGTAAGCCACACCCTGCTGACTGTGTGAGTGTGGTTGTAAGACACACCCTGCTGACTGTGTGAGTGTGGTTGTAAGCCACACCCTGCTGACTGTGTGAGTGTGGTTGTAAGCCACACCCTGCTGACTATGTGAGTGTGGTTGTAAGCCACACCCTGCTGACTGTGTGAGTGTGGTTGTGAGCCACACCCTGCTGACTGTGTGAGTGTGGTTGTAAGCCACACCCTGCTGACTGTGTGAGTGTGGTTGAGAGCCACACCCTGCTGACTGTGTGAGTGTGGTTGTAAGCCACACCCTGCTGACTGTGTGGGTGTGGTTGTGAGCCACACCCTGCTGACTATGTGAGTGTGGTTGAGAGCCACACCCTGCTGACTATGTGAGTGTGGTTGTGAGCCACACCCTGCTGATTATGTAAGTGTGGTTGAGAGCCACACCCTGCTGACTATGTGAGTGTGGTTGAGAGCCACACCCTGCTGACTATGTGAGTGTGGTTGTGAGCCACACCCTGCTGACTATGTAAGTGTGGTTGAGAGCCACATCCTGCTGACTATGTGAGTGTGGTTGAGAGCCACACCCTGCTGACTATGTAAGTGTGGTTGAGAGCCACACCCTGCTGACTATGTGAGTGTGGTTGAGAGCCACACCCTGCTGACTATGTGAGTGTGGTTGTGAGCCACACCTTGCTGACTGTGTGAGTGTGGTTGTAAGCCACACCCTGCTGACTGTGTGAGTGTGGTTGTGAGCCACACCCTGCTGACTATGTGAGTGTGGTTGTGAGCCACACCATGCTGACTATGTGAGTATGGTTGTGAGCCACACCCTGCTGACTGTGTGAGTGTGGTTGTGAGCCACACCATGCTGACTACGTGAGTGTGGTTGTGAGCCACACCCTGCTGACTGTGTGAGTGTGGTTGTAAGCCACACCCTGCTGACTGTGTGAGTGTGGTTGTAAGCCACACCCTGCTGACTGTGTGAGTGTGGTTGTAAGCCACACCCTGCTGACTGTGTGAGTGTGGTTGTAAGCCACACCCAGCTGACTATGTGAGTGTGGTTGTAAGCCACACCCTGCTGACTGTGTGAGTGTGGTTGTGAGCCACACCCTGCTGACTGTGTGAGTGTGGTTGTAAGCCACACCCTGCTGACTGTGTGAGTGTGGTTGAGAGCCACACCCTGCTGACTGTGTGAGTGTGGTTGTAAGCCACACCCTGCTGACTGTGTGAGTGTGGTTGTGAGCCACACCCTGCTGACTGTGTGAGTGTGGTTGTGAGCCACACCCTGCTGACTGTGTGAGTGTGGTTGCAAGCCACACCCTGCTGACTGTGTGAGTGTGGTTGTAAGCCACACCCTGCTGACTATGTGAGTGTGGTTGTAAGCCACACCCTGCTGACTGTGTGAGTGTGGTTGTGAGCCACACCCTGCTGACTGTGTGAGTGTGGTTGTAAGCCACACCCTGCTGACTGTGTGAGTGTGGTTGAGAGCCACACCCTGCTGACTGTGTGAGTGTGGTTGTAAGCCACACCCTGCTGACTGTGTGAGTGTGGTTGTGAGCCACACCCTGCTGACTGTGTGAGTGTGGTTGTGAGCCACACCCTGCTGACTGTGTGAGTGTGGTTGTGAGCCACACCCTGCTGACTGTGTGAGTGTGGTTGTGAGCCACACCATGCTGACTGCATGAGTGTGGTTGTGAGCCACACCCTGCTGACTATGTGAGTGTGGTTGAGAGCCACACCCTGCTGACTGTGTGAGTGTGGTTGAGAGCCACACCCTGCTGACTGTGTGAGTGTGAGCCACACCCTGCTGACTATGTGAGTGTGAGCCACACCCTGCTGACTATGTGAGTGTGGTTGAGAGCCACACCCTGCTGACTGTGTGAGTGTGAGCCACACCCTGCTGATTGTGTGAGCGTGAGCCACACCCTGCTGACTATGTGAGTGTGGTTGAGAGCCACACCCTGCTGACTGTGTGAGTGTGAGCCACACCCTGCTGAGTATGTGAGTGTGGTTGAGAGCCACACCCTGCTGATTGTGTGAGCGTGAGCCACACCCTGCTGATTGTGTGAGCGTGAGCCACACCCTTCTGACTATGTGAGTGTGGTTGAGAGCCACACCCTGCTGACTATGTAAGTGTGGTAGAGAGCCACACCCTGCTGACTGTGTGGGTGTGGTTGTGAGCCACACCCTGCTGACTATGTGAGTGTGGTTGAGAGCCACACCCTGCTGACTATGTGAGTGTGGTTGTGAGCCACACCCTGCTGATTATGTAAGTGTGGTTGAGAGCCACACCCTGCTGACTATGTGAGTGTGGTTGAGAGCCACACCCTGCTGACTATGTGAGTGTGGTTGTAAGCCACACCCTGCTGACTGTGTGAGTGTGGTTGAGAGCCACACCCTGCTGACTGTGTGAGTGTGGTTGTGAGCCACACCTTGCTGACTGTGTGAGTGTGGTTGTGAGCCACACCCTGCTGACTGTGTGAGTGTGGTTGTAAGCCACACCCTGCTGACTGTGTGAGTGTGGTTGTAAGCCACACCCTGCTGACTATTTGAGTGTGGTTGTAAGCCACACCCTGCTGACTGTGTGAGTGTAGTTGTGAGCCACACCCTGCTGACTGTGTGAGTGTGGTTGTAAGCCACACCCTGCTGACTGTGTGAGTGTGGTTGAGAGCCACACCCTGCTGACTGTGTGAGTGTGGTTGTAAGCCACACCCTGCTGACTATGTGAGTGTGGTTGTGAGCCACACCCTGCTGACTGTGTGAGTGTGGTTGTGAGCCACACCATGCTGACTACGTGAGTGTGGTTGTGAGCCACACCCTGCTGACTGTGTGAGTGTGGTTGTAAGCCACACCCTGCTGACTGTGTGAGTGTGGTTGTAAGCCACACCCTGCTGACTGTGTGAGTGTGGTTGTAAGCCACACCCTGCTGACTGTGTGAGTGTGGTTGTAAACCACACCCTGCTGACTATGTGAGTGTGGTTGTAAGCCACACCCTGCTGACTGTGTGAGTGTGGTTGTGAGCCACACCCTGCTGACTGTGTGAGTGTGGTTGTAAGCCACACCCTGCTGACTGTGTGAGTGTGGTTGAGAGCCACACCCTGCTGACTGTGTGAGTGTGGTTGTAAGCCACACCCTGCTGAATGTGTGGGTGTGGTTGTGAGCCACACCCTGCTGACTATGTGAGTGTGGTTGAGAGCCACACCCTGCTGACTATGTGAGTGTGGTTGTGAGCCACACCCTGCTGATTATGTAAGTGTGGTTGAGAGCCACACCCTGCTGACTATTTGAGTGTGGTTGAGAGCCACACCCTGCTGACTATGTGAGTGTGGTTGTGAGCCACACCCTGCTGACTATGTAAATGTGGTTGAGAGCCACATCCTGCTGACTATGTGAGTGTGGTTGAGAGCCACACCCTGCTGACTATGTAAGTGTGGTTGAGAGCCACACCCTGCTGACTATGTGAGTGTGGTTGAGAGCCACACCCTGCTGACTATGTGAGTGTGGTGGTGAGCCACACCCTGCTGACTATGTGAGTGTGGTTGTGAGCCACACCTTGCTGACAGTGTGAGTGTGGTTGTAAGCCACACCCTGCTGACTGTGTGAGTGTGGTTGTGAGCCACACCCTGCTGACTATGTGAGTGTGGTTGTGAGCCACACCATGCTGACTATGTGAGTGTGGTTGTGAGCCACACCCTGCTGACTGTGTGAGTGTGGTTGTGAGCCACACCATGCTGACTACGTGAGTGTGGTTGTGAGCCACACCCTGCTGACTGTGTGAGTGTGGTTGTAAGCCACACCCTGCTGACTGTGTGAGTGTGGTTGTAAGCCACACCCTGCTGACTGTGTGAGTGTGGTTGTAAGCCACACCCTGCTGACTGTGTGAGTGTGGTTGTAAGCCACACCCTGCTGACTATGTGAGTGTGGTTGTAAGCCACACCCTGCTGACTGTGTGAGTGTGGTTGTGAGCCACACCCTGCTGACTGTGTGAGTGTGGTTGTAAGCCACACCTTGCTGACTGTGTGAGTGTGGTTGAGAGCCACACCCTGCTGACTGTGTGAGTGTGGTTGTAAGCCACACCCTGCTGACTGTGTGAGTGTAGTTGTGAGCCACACCCTGCTGACTGTGTGAGTGTGGTTGTGAGCCACACCCTGCTGACTGTGTGAGTGTGGTTGTAAGCCACACCCTGCTGACTGTGTGAGTGTGGTTGTAAGCCACACCCTGCTGACTATGTGAGTGTGGTTGTAAGCCACACCCTGCTGACTGTGTTAGTGTGGTTGTGAGCCACACCCTGCTGACTGTGTGAGTGTGGTTGTAAGCCACACCCTGCTGACTGTGTGAGTGTGGTTGAGAGCCACACCCTGCTGACTGTGTGAGTGTGGTTGTAAGCCACACCCTGCTGACTGTGTGAGTGTGGTTGTGAGCCACACCCTGCTGACTGTGTGAGTGTGGTTGTGAGCCACACCCTGCTGACTGTGTGAGTGTGGTTGTGAGCCACACCCTGCTGACTGTGTGAGTGTGGTTGTGAGCCACACCATGCTGACTGCATGAGTGTGGTTGTGAGCCACACCCTGCTGACTATGTGAGTGTGATTGAGAGCCACACCCTGCTGACTGTGTGAGTGTGGTTGAGAGCCACACCCTGCTGACTCTGTGAGTGTGGTGGTGAGCCACACCCCTGCTGACTGTGTGAGTGTGGTTGTGAGCCACACCCTGCTGACTGTGTGAGTGTGGTTGAGAGCCACACCCTGCTGACTGTGTGAGTGTGGTGGTGAGCCACACCCCTGCTGACTGTGTGAGTGTGGTTGTGAGCCACACCCTGCTGACTGTGTGAGTGTGGTTGAGAGCCACACCCTGCTGACTGTGTGAGTGTGGTTGTAAGCCACACCCTGCTGACTGTGTGAGAGTGGTTGAGAGCCACACCCTGCTGACTATGTAAGTGTGGTTGTAAGCCACACCCTGCTGACTGTGTGAGAGTGGTTGAGAGCCACACCCTGCTGACTATGTAAGTGTGGTTGTAAGCCACACCCTGCTGACTGTGTGAGTGTGGTTGAGAGCCACACCCTGCTGACTGTGTGAGTGTGGTTGAGAGCCACACCCTGCTGACTATGTGAGTGTGGTTGAGAGCCACACCCTGCTGACTATGTGAGTGTGGTTGTGAGCCACACCCTGCTGACTATGTGAGTGTGGTTGAGAGCCACACCCTGCTGACTGTGTGAGTGTGGTTGAGAGCCACACCCTGCTGACTATGTGAGTGTGGTTGAGAGCCACACCCTGCTGACTGTGTGAGTGTGGTTGAGAGCCACACCCTGCTGACTGTGTGAGTGTGGTTGTGAGCCACACCCTGCTGACTGTGTGAGTGTGGTTGTAAGCCACACCCTGCTGACTGTATGAGTGTGGTTGTGAGCCACACCCTGCTGACTGTGTGAGTGTGGTTGAGAGCCACACCCTGCTGACTGTGTGAGTGTGGTTGTAAGCCACACCCTGCTGACTGTGTGAGAGTGGTTGGGAGCCACACCCTGCTGACTATGTGAGTGTGGTTGTGAGCCACACCCTGCTGACTGTGTGAGTTTGGTTGAGAGCCACACCCTGCTGACTGTGTGAGTGTGGTTGAGAGCCACACCCTGCTGACTGTGTGAGTGTGGTTGTAAGCCACACCCTGCTGACTGTGTGAGTGTGGTTGTAAGCCACACCCTGCTGACTGTGTGAGTGTGGTTGTAAGCCACACCCTGCTGACTGTGTGAGTGTGGTTGTAAGCCACACCCTGCTGACTGTGTGAGTGTGGTTGTGAGCCACACCCTGCTGACTGTGTGAGTGTGGTTGTGAGCCACACCCTGCTGACTGTGTGAGTGTGGTTGAGAGCCACACCCTGCTGACTATGTGAGTGTGGTTGTGAGCCATACCCTGCTGACTGTATGAGTGTGGTTGTGAGCCACACCCTGCTGACTGTATGAGTGTGGTTGTAAGCCACACCCTGCTGACTGTGTGAGTGTGGTTGTAAGCCACACCCTGCTGGCTGTGTGAGTGTGGTTGTAAGCCACACCCTGCTGACTGTGTGAGTGTGGTTGTAAGCCACACCCTGCTGACTATGTGAGTGTGGTTGTAAGCCACACCCTGCTGACTGTGTGAGTGTGGTTGTGAGCCACACCCTGCTGACTGTGTGAGTGTGGTTGTAAGCCACACCCTGCTGACTGTGTGAGTGTGGTTGAGAGCCACACCCTGCTGACTGTGTGAGTGTGGTTGTAAGCCACACCCTGCTGACTGTGTGAGTGTGGTTGTGAGCCACACCCTGCTGACTGTGTGAGTGTAGTTGTAAGCCACACCCTGCTGACTGTGTGAGTGTGGTTGTAAGCCACACCCTGCTGACTATGTGAGTGTGGTTGTAAGCCACACCCTGCTGACTGTGTGAGTGTGGTTGTGAGCCACACCCTGCTGACTATGTGAGTGTGGTTGTGAGCCACACCCTGCTGACTGTGTGAGTGTGGTTGAGAGCCACACCCTGCTGACTGTGTGAGTGTGGTTGAGAGCCACACCCTGCTGACTGTGTGAGTGTGGTTGTAAGTCACACCCTGCTGACTGTGTGAGTGTGGTTGTAAGCCACACCCTGCTGACTGTGTGAGTGTGGTTGTAAGCCACACCCTGCTGACTGTGTGAGTGTGGTTGTAAGCCACACCCTGCTGACTGTGTGAGTGTGGTTGTGAGCCACACCCTGCTGACTGTGTGAGTGTGGTTATGAGCCACACCCTGCTGACTGTGTGAGTGTGGTTGAGAGCCACACCCTGCTGACTATGTGAGTGTGGTTGTCAGCCACACCCTGCTGACTGTATGAGTGTGGTTGTGAGCCACACCCTGCTGACTGTATGAGTGTGGTTGTGAGCCACACCCTGCTGACTGTGTGAGTGTGGTTGAGAGCCACACCCTGCTGACTGTGTGAGTGTGGTTGACAGCCACACCCTGCTGACTATGTGAGTGTGAGCAACACCCTGCTGACTATATGAGTGTGGTTGTGAGCCACACCCTGCTGACTGTGTGAGTGTGAGCCACACCCTGCTGATTGTGTGAGCGTGAGCCACACCCTGCTGACTATGTGAGTGTGGTTGAGAGCCACACCCTGCTGACTGTGTGAGTGTGAGCCACACCCTGCTGAGTATGTGAGTGTGGTTGAGAGCCACACCCTGCTGATTTTGTGAGCGTGAGCCACACCCTGCTGATTGTGTGAGCGTGAGCCACACCCTGCTGACTATGTGAGTGTGGTTGAGAGCCACACCCTGCTGACTGTGTGAGTGTGAGCCACACCCTGCTGAGTATGTGAGTGTGGTTTTGAGCCACACCCTTCTGATTGTGTGAGCGTGAGCCACACCCTGCTGACTATGTGAGCGTGAGCCACACCCTTCTGACTATGTGAGTGTGGTTGAGAGCCACACCCTGCTGACTATGTAAGTGTGGTTGAGAGCCACACCCTGCTGACTGTGTGGGTGTGGTTGTGAGCCACACCCTGCTGACTATGTGAGTGTGGTTGAGAGCCACACCCTGCTGACTATGTGAGTGTGGTTGTGAGCCACACCCTGCTGATTATGTAAGTGTGGTTGAGAGCCACACCCTGCTGACTATGTGAGTGTGGTTGAGAGCCACACCCTGCTGACTATGTGAGTGTGGTTGTGAGCCACACCCTGCTGACTATGTAAGTGTGGTTGAGAGCCACACCCTGCTGACTATGTGAGTGTGGTTGAGAGCCACACCCTGCTGACTATGTGAGTGTGGTTGTAAGCCACACCCTGCTGACTGTGTGAGTGTGGTTGAGAGCCACACCCTGCTGACTGTGTGAGTGTTGTTGTGAGCCACACCTTGCTGACTGTGTGAGTGTGGTTGTGAGCCACACCCTGCTGACTGTGTGAGTTTGGTTGTAAGCCACACCCTGCTGACTGTGTGAGTGTGGTTGAGAGCCACACCCTGCTGACTGTGTGAGTGTGGTTGTAAGCCACACCCTGCTGACTGTGTGAGAGTGGTTGAGAGCCACACCCTGCTGACTATGTAAGTGTGGTTGTAAGCCACACCCTGCTGACTGTGTGAGAGTGGTTGAGAGCCACACCCTTCTGACTATGTAAGTGTGGTTGTAAGCCACACCCTGCTGACTGTGTGAGTGTGGTTGAGAGCCACACCCTGCTGACTATGTGAGTGTGGTTGAGAGCCACACCCTGCTGACTATGTGAGTGTGGTTGTGAGCCAAACCCTGCTGACTGTGTGAGTGTGGTTGAGAGCCACACCCTGCTGACTATGTGAGTGTGGTTGTGAGCCACACCCTGCTGACTATGTGAGTGTGGTTGAGAGCCACACCCTGCTGACTGTGTGAGTGTGGTTGTGAGCCACACCCTGCTGACTATGTGAGTGTGGTTGAGAGCCACACCCTGCTGACTGTGTGAGTGTGGTTGAGAGCCACACCCTGCTGACTGTGTGAGTGTGGTTGTGAGCCACACCCTGCTGACTGTGTGAGTGTGGTTGTAAGCCACACCCTGCTGACTGTATGAGTGTGGTTGTGAGCCACACCCTGCTGACTGTGTGAGTGTGGTTGAGAGCCACACCCTGCTGACTGTGTGAGTGTGGTTGTAAGCCACACCCTGCTGACTGTGTGAGTGTGGTTGAGAGCCACACCCTGCTGACTATGTGAGTGTGGTTGTGAGCCGCACCCTGCTGACTGTATGAGTGTGGTTGAGAGCCACACCCTGCTGACTGTGTGAGTGTGGTTGAGAGCCACACCCTGCTGACTGTGTGAGTGTGGTTGTAAGCCACACCCTGCTGACTGTGTGAGTGTGGTTGTAAGCCACACCCTGCTGACTGTGTGAGTGTGGTTGTAAGCCACACCCTGCTGACTGTGTGAGTGTTGTTGTAAGCCACACCCTGCTGACTGTGTGAGTGTGGTTGTGAGCCACACCCTGCTGACTGTGTGAGTGTGGTTGTGAGCCACACCCTGCTGACTGTGTGAGTGTGGTTGAGAGCCACACCCTGCTGACTATGTGAGTGTGGTTGTGAGCCACACCCTGCTGACTGTATGAGTGTGGTTGTGAGCCACACCCTGATGACTGTATGAGTGTTGTTGTGAGCCACTCCCTGCTGACTGTGTGAGTGTGGTTGAGAGCCACACCCTGCTGACTGTGTGAGTGTGGTTGAGAGCCACACCCTGCTGACTATGTGAGTGTGAGCAACACCCTGCTGACTATATGAGTGTGGTTGTGAGCCACACCCTGCTGACTGTGTGAGTGTGAGCCACACCCTGCTGACTATGTGAGTGTGAGCCACACCCTGCTGACTGTGTGAGTGTGGTTGAGAGCCACACCCTGCTGACTGTGTGAGTGTGAGCCACACACTGCTGATTGTGTGAGCGTGAGCCACACCCTGCTGACTATGTGAGTGTGGTTGAGAGCCACACCCTGCTGACTGTGTGAGTGTGAGCCACACCCTGCTGAGTATGTGAGTATGGTTGAGAGTCACACCCTGCTGATTGTGTGAGCGTGAGCCACACCCTGCTGATTGTGTGAGCGTGAGCCACACCCTGCTGACTATGTGAGTGTGGTTGAGAGCCACACCCTGCTGACTATGTAAGTGTGGTTGAGAGCCACACCCTGCTGACTGTGTGGGTGTGGTTGTGAGCCACACCCTGCTGACTATGTGAGTGTGGTTGAGAGCCACACCCTGCTGACTATGTGAGTGTGGTTGTGAGCCACACCCTGCTGATTATGTAAGTGTGGTTGAGAGCCACACCCTGCTGACTATGTGAGTGTGGTTGAGAGCCACACCCTGCTGACTATGTGAGTGTGGTTGTGAGCCACACCCTGCTGTCTATGTAAGTGTGGTTGAGAGCCACACCCTGCTGACTATGTGAGTGTGGTTGAGAGCCACACCCTGCTGACTATGTGAGTGTGGTTGTAAGCCACACCCTGCTGACTGTGTGAGTGTGGTTGAGAGCCACACCCTGCTGACTGTGTGAGTGTGGTTGTGAGCCACACCTTGCTGACTGTGTGAGTGTGGTTGTGAGCCACACCCTGCTGACTGTGTGAGTGTGGTTGTGAGCCACACCCTGCTGACTGTGTGAGTGTGGTTGTAAGCCACACCCTGCTGACTGTGTGAGTGTGGTTGTAAGCCACACCCTGCTGACTGTGTGAGTGTGGTTGTAAGCCACACCCTGCTGACTGTGTGAGTGTGGTTGTAAGCCACACCCTGCTGACTATGTGAGTGTGGTTGTAAGCCACACCCTGCTGACTGTGTGAGTGTGGTTGTGAGCCACACCCTGCTGACTGTGTGAGTGTGGTTGTAAGCCACACCCTGCTGACTGTGTGAGTGTGGTTGAGAGCCACACCCTGCTGACTGTGTGAGTGTGGTTGTAAGCCACACCCTGCTGACTGTGTGGGTGTGGTTGTGAGCCACACCCTGCTGACTATGTGAGTGTGGTTGAGAGCCACACCCTGCTGACTATGTGAGTGTGGTTGTGAGCCACACCCTGCTGATTATGTAAGTGTGGTTGAGAGCCACACCCTGCTGACTATGTGAGTGTGGTTGAGAGCCACACCCTGCTGACTATGTGAGTGTGGTTGTGAGCCACACCCTGCTGACTTATGTAAGTGTGGTTGAGAGCCACATCCTGCTGACTATGTGAGTGTGGTTGAGAGCCACACCCTGCTGACTATGTAAGTGTGGTTGAGAGCCACACCCTGCTGACTATGTGAGTGTGGTTGAGAGCCACACCGTGCTGACTATGTGAGTGTGGTGGTGAGCCACACCCTGCTGACTATGTGAGTGTGGTTGTGAGCCACACCTTGCTGACTGTGTGAGTGTGGTTGTAAGCCACACCCTGCTGACTGTGTGAGTGTGGTTGTGAGCCACACCCTGCTGACTATGTGAGTGTGGTTGTGAGCCACACCATGCTGACTATGTGAGTGTGGTTGTGAGCCACACCCTGCTGACTAGGTGAGTGTGGTTGTGAGCCACACCATGCTGACTACGTGAGTGTGGTTGTGAGCCACACCCTGCTGACTGTGTGAGTGTGGTTGTAAGCCACACCCTGCTGACTGTGTGAGTGTGGTTGTAAGCCACACCCTGCTGACTGTGTGAGTGTGGTTGTAAGCCACACCCTGCTGACTGTGTGAGTGTGGTTGTAAGCCACACCCAGCTGACTATGTGAGTGTGGTTGTAAGCCACACCCTGCTGACTGTGTGAGTGTGGTTGTGAGCCACACCCTGCTGACTGTGTGAGTGTGGTTGTAAGCCACACCCTGCTGACTGTGTGAGTGTGGTTGTAAGCCACACCCTGCTGACTGTGTGAGTGTGGTTGTAAGCCACACCCTGCTGACTGTGTGAGTGTGGTTGTGAGCCACACCCTGCTGACTGTGTGAGTGTGGTTGTGAGCCACACCCTGCTGACTGTGTGAGTGTGGTTGTAAGCCACACCCTGCTGACTGTGTGAGTGTGGTTGTAAGCCACACCCTGCTGACTATGTGAGTGTGGTTGTAAGCCACACCCTGCTGACTGTGTGAGTGTGGTTGTGAGCCACACCCTGCTGACTATGTGAGTGTGGTTGAGAGCCACACCCTGCTGACTGTGTGAGTGTGGTTGAGAGCCACACCCTGCTGACTGTGTGAGTGTGAGCCACACCCTGCTGACTATGTGAGTGTGAGCCACACCCTGCTGACTATGTGAGTGTGGTTGAGAGCCACACCCTGCTGACTGTGTGAGTGTTGGCCACACCCTGCTTACTATGTGAGTGTGAGCCACACCCTGCTGACTGTGTTAGTGTGGTTGAGAGCCACACACTGCTGACTGTGTGAGTGTGAGCCACACCCTGCTGATTGTGTGAGCGTGAGCCACACCCTGCTGACTATGTGAGTGTGGTTGAGAGCCACACCCTGCTGACTGTGTGAGTGTGAGCCACACCCTGCTGAGTATGTGAGTGTGGTTGAGAGCCACACCCTGCTGATTGTGTGAGCGTGAGCCACACCCTGCTGATTGTGTGAGCGTGAGCCACACCCTGCTGACTATGTGAGTGTGGTTGAGAGCCACACCCTGCTGACTGTGTGAGTGTGAGCCACACCCTGCTGAGTATGTGAGTGTGGTTTTGAGCCACACCCTGCTGATTGTGTGAGCGTGAGCCACACCCTGCTGACTATGTGAGCGTGAGCCACACCCTTCTGACTATGTGAGTGTGGTTGAGAGCCACACCCTGCTGACAATGTAAGTGTGGTTGAGAGCCACACCCTGCTGACTATGTGAGTGTGGTTGAGAGCCACACCCTGCTGACTATGTGAGTGTGGTTGTGAGCCACACCCTGCTGATTATGTAAGTGTGGTTGAGAGCCACACCCTGCTGACTATGTGAGTGTGGTTGAGAGCCACACCCTGCTGACTATGTGAGTGTGGTTGTGAGCCACACCCTGCTGACTATGTAAGTGTGGTTGAGAGCCACACCCTGCTGACTATGTGAGTGTGGTTGAGAGCCACACCCTGCTGACTATGTGAGTGTGGTTGTAAGCCACACCCTGCTGACTGTGTGAGTGTGGTTGAGAGCCACACCCTGCTGACTGTGTGAGTGTGGTTGTGAGCCACACCTTGCTGACTGTGTGAGTGTGGTTGTGAGCCACACCCTGCTGACTGTGTGAGTGTGGTTGTAAGCCACACCCTGCTGACTGTGTGAGTGTGGTTGTAAGCCACACCCTGCTGACTATTTGAGTGTGGTTGTAAGCCACACCCTGCTGACTGTGTGAGTGTAGTTGTGAGCCACACCCTGCTGACTGTGTGAGTGTGGTTGTAAGCCACACCCTGCTGACAGTGTGAGTGTGGTTGAGAGCCACACCCTGCTGACTGTGTGAGTGTGGTTGTAAGCCACACCCTGCTGACTATGTGAGTGTGGTTGTGAGCCACACCCTGCTGACTGTGTGAGTGTGGTTGTGAGCCACACCATGCTGACTACGTGAGTGTGGTTGTGAGCCACACCCTGCTGACTGTGTGAGTGTGGTTGTAAGCCACACCCTGCTGACTGTGTGAGTGTGGTTGTAAGCCACACCCTGCTGACTGTGTGAGTGTGGTTGTAAGCCACACCCTGCTGACTGTGTGAGTGTGGTTGTAAGCCACACCCTGCTGACTATGTGAGTGTGGTTGTAAGCCACACCCTGCTGACTGTGTGAGTGTGGTTGTGAGCCACACCCTGCTGACTGTGTGAGTGTGGTTGTAAGCCACACCCTGCTGACTGTGTGAGTGTGGTTGAGAGCCACACCCTGCTGACTGTGTGAGTGTGGTTGTAAGCCACACCCTGCTGACTGTGTGGGTGTGGTTGTGAGCCACACCCTGCTGACTATGTGAGTGTGGTTGAGAGCCACACCCTGCTGACTATGTGAGTGTGGTTGTGAGCCACACCCTGCTGATTATGTAAGTGTGGTTGAGAGCCACACCCTGCTGACTATGTGAGTGTGGTTGAGAGCCACACCCTGCTGACTATGTGAGTGTGGTTGTGAGCCACACCCTGCTGACTATGTAAGTGTGGTTGAGAGCCACATCCTGCTGACTATGTGAGTGTGGTTCAGAGCCACACCCTGCTGACTATGTGAGTGTGGTTGTGAGCCACACCCTGCTGACTATGTGAGTGTGGTTGAGAGCCACACCCTGCTGACTGTGTGAGTGTGGTTGAGAGCCACACCCTGCTGACTATGTGAGTGTGGTTGAGAGCCACACCCTGCTGACTGTGTGAGTGTGGTTGAGAGCCACACCCTGCTGACTGTGTGAGTGTGGTTGTGAGCCACACCCTGCTGACTGTGTGAGTGTGGTTGTAAGCCACACCCTGCTGACTGTATGAGTGTGGTTGTGAGCCACACCCTGCTGACTGTGTGAGTGTGGTTGAGAGCCACACCCTGCTGTCTGTGTGAGTGTGGTTGTAAGCCACACCCTGCTGACTGTGTGAGAGTGTTTGAGAGCCACACCCTGCTGACTATGTGAGTGTGGTTGTGAGCCACACCCTGCTGACTGTGTGAGTTTGGTTGAGAGCCACACCCTGCTGACTGTGTGAGTGTGGTTGAGAGCCACACCCTGCTGACTGTGTGAGTGTGGTTGTAAGCCACACCCTGCTGACTGTGTGAGTGTGGTTGTAAGCCACACCCTGCTGACTGTGTGAGTGTGGTTGTAAGCCACACCCTGCTGACTGTGTGAGTGTGGTTGTAAGCCACACCCTGCTGACTGTGTGAGTGTGGTTGTGAGCCACACCCTGCTGACTGTGTGAATGTGGTTGTGAGCCACACGCTGCTGACTGTGTGAGTGTGGTTGAGAGCCACACCCTGCTGACTATGTGAGTGTGGTTGTGAGCCATACCCTGCTGACTGTGTGAGTGTGGTTGAGAGCCACACCCTGCTGACTATGTGAGTGTGGTTGTGAGCCATACCCTGCTGACTGTATGAGTGTGGTTGTGAGCCACACCCTGCTGACTGTATGAGTGTGGTTGTAAGCCACACCCTGCTGACTGTGTGAGTGTGGTTGTAAGCCACACCCTGCTGGCTGTGTGAGTGTGGTTGTAAGCCACACCCTGCTGACTGTGTGAGTGTGGTTGTAAGCCACACCCTGCTGACTATGTGAGTGTGGTTGTAAGCCACACCCTGCTGACTGTGTGAGTGTGGTTGTGAGCCACACCCTGCTGACTGTGTGAGTGTGGTTGTAAGCCACACCCTGCTGACTGTGTGAGTGTGGTTGAGAGCCACACCCTGCTGACTGTGTGAGTGTGGTTGTAAGCCACACCCTGCTGACTGTGTGAGTGTGATTGTGAGCCACACCCTGCTGACTGTGTGAGTGTGGTTGTGAGCCACACCCTGCTGACTGTGTGAGTGTGGTTGTAAGCCACACCCTGCTGACTGTGTGAGTGTGGTTGTAAGCCACACCCTGCTGACTATGTGAGTGTGGTTGTAAGCCACACCCTGCTGACTGTGTGAGTGTGGTTGTGAGCCACACCCTGCTGACTGTGTGAGTGTGGTTGTAAGCCACACCCTGCTGACTGTGTGAGTGTGGTTGAGAGCCACACCATGCTGACTGTGTGAGTGTGGTTGTAAGCCACACCCTGCTGACTGTGTGAGTGTGGTTGTGAGCCACACCCTGCTGACTGTGTGAGTGTGGTTGTGAGCCACACCCTGCTGACTGTGTGAGTGTGGTTGTGAGCCACACCATGCTGACTGCATGAGTGTGGTTGTGAGCCACACCCTGCTGACTATGTGAGTGTGGTTGAGAGCCACACCCTGCTGACTGTGTGAGTGTGGTTGTAAGCCACACCCTGCTGACTGTGTGAGAGTGGTTGAGAGCCACACCCTGCTGACTATGTAAGTGTGGTTGTAAGCCACACCCTGCTGACTGTGTGAGAGTGGTTGAGAGCCACACCCTGCTGACTATGTAAGTGTGGTTGTAAGCCACACCCTGCTGACTGTGTGAGTGTGGTTGAGAGCCACACCCTGCTGACTGTGTGAGTGTGGTTGAGAGCCACACCCTGCTGACTATGTGAGTGTGGTTGAGAGCCACACCCTGCTGACTATGTGAGTGTGGTTGTGAGCCACACCCTGCTGACTATGTGAGTGTGGTTGAGAGCCACACCCTGCTGACTGTGTGAGTGTGGTTGTGAGCCACACCATGCTGACTGCATGAGTGTGGTTGTGAGCCACACCCTGCTGACTATGTGAGTGTGGTTGAGAGCCACACCCTGCTGACTGTGTGAGTGTGGTTGAGAGCCACACCCTGCTGACTGTGTGAGTGTGAGCCACACCCTGCTGACTATGTGAGTGTGAGCCACACCCTGCTGACTATGTGAGTGTGGTTGAGAGCCACACCCTGCTGACTGTGTGAGTGTGAGCCACACCCTGCTTACTATGTGAGTGTGAGCCACACCCTGCTGAGTATGTGAGTGTGGTTGAGAGCCACACCCTGCTGATTGTGTGAGCGTGAGCCACACCCTGCTGATTGTGTGAGCGTGAGCCACACCCTGCTGACTATGTGAGTGTGCTTGAGAGCCACACCCTGCTGACTGTGTGAGTGTGAGCCACACCCTGCTGAGTATGTGAGTGTGGTTTTGAGCCACACCCTGCTGATTGTGTGAGCGTGAGCCACACCCTGCTGACTATGTGAGCGTGAGCCACACCGTTCTGACTATGTGAGTGTGGTTGAGAGCCACACTCTGCTGACTATGTAAGTGTGGTTGAGAGCCACACCCTGCTGACTGTGTGGGTGTGGTTGTGAGCCACACCCTGCTGACTATGTGAGTGTGGTTGAGAGCCACACCCTGCTGACTATGTGAGTGTGGTTGTGAGCCACACCCTGCTGATTATGTAAGTGTGGTTGAGAGCCACACCCTGCTGACTATGTGAGTGTGGTTGAGAGCCACACCCTGCTGACTATGTGAGTGTGGTTGTGAGCCACACCCTGCTGACTATGTAAGTGTGGTTGAGAGCCACACCCTGCTGACTATGTGAGTGTGGTTGAGAGCCACACCCTGCTGACTATGTGAGTGTGGTTGTAAGCCACACCCTGCTGACTGTGTGAGTGTGGTTGAGAGCCACACCCTGCTGACTGTGTGAGTGTGGTTGTGAGCCACACCTTGCTGACTGTGTGAGTGTGGTTGTGAGCCACACCCTGCTGACTGTGTGAGTGTGGTTGTAAGCCACACCCTGCTGACTGTGTGAGTGTGGTTGTAAGCCACACCCTGCTGACTATTTGAGTGTGGTTGTAAGCCACACCCTGCTGACTGTGTGAGTGTAGTTGTGAGCCACACCCTGCTGACTGTGTGAGTGTGGTTGTAAGCCACACCCTGCTGACTGTGTGAGTGTGGTTGAGAGCCACACCCTGCTGACTGTGTGAGTGTGGTTGTAAGCCACACCCTGCTGACTGTGTGAGTGTGGTTGTGAGCCACACCCTGCTGACTGTGTGAGTGTGGTTGTGAGCCACACCCTGCTGACTGTGTGAGTGTGGTTGTGAGCCACACCCTGCTGACTGTGTGAGTGTGGTTGTGAGCCACACCATGCTGACTGCATGAGTGTGGTTGTGAGCCACACCCTGCTGACTATGTGAGTGTGGTTGAGAGCCACACCCTGCTGACTGTGTGAGTGTGGTTGAGAGCCACACCCTGCTGACTGTGTGAGTGTGGTGGTGAGCCACACCCCTGCTGACTGTGTGAGTGTGGTTGTGAGCCACACCCTGCTGACTGTGTGAGTGTGGTTGTAAGCCACACCCTGCTGACTGTGTGAGAGTGGTTGAGAGCCACACCCTGCTGACTATGTAAGTGTGGTTGTAAGCCACACCCTGCTGACTGTGTGAGAGTGGTTGAGAGCCACACCCTGCTGACTATGTAAGTGTGGTTGTAAGCCACACCCTGCTGACTGTGTGAGTGTGGTTGAGAGCCACACCCTGCTGACTGTGTGAGTGTGGTTGAGAGCCACACCCTGCTGACTATGTGAGTGTGGTTGAGAGCCACACCCTGCTGACTATGTGAGTGTGGTTGTGAGCCACACCCTGCTGACTATGTGAGTGTGGTTGAGAGCCACACCCTGCTGACTGTGTGAGTGTGGTTGAGAGCCACACCCTGCTGACTATGTGAGTGTGGTTGAGAGCCACACCCTGCTGACTGTGTGAGTGTGGTTGAGAGCCACACCCTGCTGACTGTGTGAGTGTGGTTGTGAGCCACACCCTGCTGACTGTGTGAGTGTGGTTGTAAGCCACACCCTGCTGACTGTATGAGTGTGGTTGTGAGCCACACCCTGCTGACTGTGTGAGTGTGGTTGAGAGCCACACCCTGCTGTCTGTGTAAGTGTGGTTGTAAGCCACACCCTGCTGACTGTGTGAGAGTGGTTGAGAGCCACACCCTGCTGACTATGTGAGTGTGGTTGTGAGCCACACCCTGCTGACTGTGTGAGTTTGGTTGAGAGCCACACCCTGCTGACTGTGTGAGTGTGGTTGAGAGCCACACCCTGCTGACTGTGTGAGTGTGGTTGAGAGCCACACCCTGCTGACTGTGTGAGTGTGGTGGTGAGCCACACCCCTGCTGACTGTGTGAGTGTGGTTGTGAGCCACACCCTGCTGACTGTGTGAGTGTGGTTGAGAGCCACACCCTGCTGACTGTGTGAGTGTGGTTGTAAGCCACACCCTGCTGACTGTGTGAGAGTGGTTGAGAGCCACACCCTGCTGACTATGTAAGTGTGGTTGTAAGCCACACCCTGCTGACTGTGTGAGAGTGGTTGAGAGCCACACCCTGCTGACTATGTAAGTGTGGTTGTAAGCCACACCCTGCTGACTGTGTGAGTGTGGTTGAGAGCCACACCCTGCTGACTGTGTGAGTGTGGTTGAGAGCCACACCCTGCTGACTATGTGAGTGTGGTTGAGAGCCACACCCTGCTGACTATGTGAGTGTGGTTGTGAGCCACACCCTGCTGACTATGTGAGTGTGGTTGAGAGCCACACCCTGCTGACTGTGTGAGTGTGGTTGAGAGCCACACCCTGCTGACTATGTGAGTGTGGTTGAGAGCCACACCCTGCTGACTGTGTGAGTGTGGTTGAGAGCCACACCCTGCTGACTGTGTGAGTGTGGTTGTGAGCCACACCCTGCTGACTGTGTGAGTGTGGTTGTAAGCCACACCCTGCTGACTGTATGAGTGTGGTTGTGAGCCACACCCTGCTGACTGTGTGAGTGTGGTTGAGAGCCACACCCTGCTGTCTGTGTGAGTGTGGTTGTAAGCCACACCCTGCTGACTGTGTGAGAGTGGTTGAGAGCCACACCCTGCTGACTATGTGAGTGTGGTTGTGAGCCACACCCTGCTGACTGTGTGAGTTTGGTTGAGAGCCACACCCTGCTGACTGTGTGAGTGTGGTTGAGAGCCACACCCTGCTGACTGTGTGAGTGTGGTTGTAAGCCACACCCTGCTGACTGTGTGAGTGTGGTTGTAAGCCACACCCTGCTGACTGTGTGAGTGTGGTTGTAAGCCACACCCTGCTGACTGTGTGAGTGTGGTTGTAAGCCACACCCTGCTGACTGTGTGAGTGTGGTTGTGAGCCACACCCTGCTGACTGTGTGAGTGTGGTTGTGAGCCACACCCTGCTGACTGTGTGAGTGTGGTTGAGAGCCACACCCTGCTGACTATGTGAGTGTGGTTGTGAGCCATACCCTGCTGACTGTGTGAGTGTGGTTGAGAGCCACACCCTGCTGACTATGTGAGTGTGGTTGTGAGCCATACCCTGCTGACTGTATGAGTGTGGTTGTGAGCCACACCCTGCTGACTGTATGAGTGTGGTTGTAAGCCACACCCTGCTGACTGTGTGAGTGTGGTTGTAAGCCACACCCTGCTGGCTGTGTGAGTGTGGTTGTAAGCCACACCCTGCTGACTGTGTGAGTGTGGTTGTAAGCCACACCCTGCTGACTATGTGAGTGTGGTTGTAAGCCACACCCTGCTGACTGTGTGAGTGTGGTTGTGAGCCACACCCTGCTGACTGTGTGAGTGTGGTTGTAAGCCACACCCTGCTGACTGTGTGAGTGTGGTTGAGAGCCACACCCTGCTGACTGTGTGAGTGTGGTTGTAAGCCACATCCTGCTGACTGTGTGAGTGTGATTGTGAGCCACACCCTGCTGACTGTGTGAGTGTGGTTGTGAGCCACACCCTGCTGACTGTGTGAGTGTGGTTGTAAGCCACACCCTGCTGACTGTGTGAGTGTGGTTGTAAGCCACACCCTGCTGACTATGTGAGTGTGGTTGTAAGCCACACCCTGCTGACTGTGTGAGTGTGGTTGTGAGCCACACCCTGCTGACTGTGTGAGTGTGGTTGTAAGCCACACCCTGCTGACTGTGTGAGTGTGGTTGAGAGCCACACCATGCTGACTGTGTGAGTGTGGTTGTAAGCCACACCCTGCTGACTGTGTGAGTGTGGTTGTGAGCCACACCCTGCTGACTGTGTGAGTGTGGTTGTGAGCCACACCCTGCTGACTGTGTGAGTGTGGTTGTGAGCCACACCATGCTGACTGCATGAGTGTGGTTGTGAGCCACACCCTGCTGACTATGTGAGTGTGGTTGAGAGCCACACCCTGCTGACTGTGTGAGTGTGGTTGTAAGCCACACCCTGCTGACTGTGTGGGAGTGGTTGAGAGCCACACCCTGCTGACTATGTAAGTGTGGTTGTAAGCCACACCCTGCTGACTGTGTGAGAGTGGTTGAGAGCCACACCCTGCTGACTATGTAAGTGTGGTTGTAAGCCACACCCTGCTGACTGTGTGAGTGTGGTTGAGAGCCACACCCTGCTGACTGTGTGAGTGTGGTTGAGAGCCACACCCTGCTGACTATGTGAGTGTGGTTGAGAGCCACACCCTGCTGACTATGTGAGTGTGGTTGTGAGCCACACCCTGCTGACTATGTGAGTGTGGTTGAGAGCCACACCCTGCTGACTGTGTGAGTGTGGTTGTGAGCCACACCATGCTGACTGCATGAGTGTGGTTGTGAGCCACACCCTGCTGACTATGTGAGTGTGGTTGAGAGCCACACCCTGCTGACTGTGTGAGTGTGGTTGAGAGCCACACCCTGCTGACTGTGTGAGTGTGAGCCACACCCTGCTGACTATGTGAGTGTGAGCCACACCCTGCTGACTATGTGAGTGTGGTTGAGAGCCACACCCTGCTGACTGTGTGAGTGTGAGCCACACCCTGCTTACTATGTGAGTGTGAGCCACACCCTGCTGAGTATGTGAGTGTGGTTGAGAGCCACACCCTGCTGATTGTGTGAGCGTGAGCCACACCCTGCTGATTGTGTGAGCGTGAGCCACACCCTGCTGACTATGTGAGTGTGCTTGAGAGCCACACCCTGCTGACTGTGTGAGTGTGAGCCACACCCTGCTGAGTATGTGAGTGTGGTTTTGAGCCACACCCTGCTGATTGTGTGAGCGTGAGCCACACCCTGCTGACTATGTGAGCGTGAGCCACACCGTTCTGACTATGTGAGTGTGGTTGAGAGCCACACCCTGCTGACTATGTAAGTGTGGTTGAGAGCCACACCCTGCTGACTGTGTGGGTGTGGTTGTGAGCCACACCCTGCTGACTATGTGAGTGTGGTTGAGAGCCACACCCTGCTGACTATGTGAGTGTGGTTGTGAGCCACACCCTGCTGATTATGTAAGTGTGGTTGAGAGCCACACCCTGCTGACTATGTGAGTGTGGTTGAGAGCCACACCCTGCTGACTATGTGAGTGTGGTTGTGAGCCACACCCTGCTGACTATGTAAGTGTGGTTGAGAGCCACACCCTGCTGACTATGTGAGTGTGGTTGAGAGCCACACCCTGCTGACTATGTGAGTGTGGTTGTAAGCCACACCCTGCTGACTGTGTGAGTGTGGTTGAGAGCCACACCCTGCTGACTGTGTGAGTGTGGTTGTGAGCCACACCTTGCTGACTGTGTGAGTGTGGTTGTGAGCCACACCCTGCTGACTGTGTGAGTGTGGTTGTAAGCCACACCCTGCTGACTGTGTGAGTGTGGTTGTAAGCCACACCCTGCTGACTATTTGAGTGTGGTTGTAAGCCACACCCTGCTGACTGTGTGAGTGTAGTTGTGAGCCACACCCTGCTGACTGTGTGAGTGTGGTTGTAAGCCACACCCTGCTGACTGTGTGAGTGTGGTTGAGAGCCACACCCTGCTGACTGTGTGAGTGTGGTTGTAAGCCACACCCTGCTGACTATGTGAGTGTGGTTGTGAGCCACACCCTGCTGACTGTGTGAGTGTGGTTGTGAGCCACACCATGCTGACTACGTGAGTGTGGTTGTGAGCCACACCATGCTGACTGTGTGAGTGTGGTTGTAAGCCACACCCTGCTGACTGTGTGTGTGTGGTTGTAAGCCACACCCTGCTGACTGTGTGAGTGTGGTTGTAAGCCACACCCTGCTGACTGTGTGAGTGTGGTTGTAAGCCACACCCTGCTGACTATGTGAGTGTGGTTGTAAGCCACACCCTGCTGACTGTGTGAGTGTGGTTGTGAGCCACACCCTGCTGACTGTGTGAGTGTGGTTGTAAGCCACACCCTGCTGACTGTGTGAGTGTGGTTGAGAGCCACACCCTGCTGACTGTGTGAGTGTGGTTGTAAGCCACACCCTGCTGACTGTGTGGGTGTGGTTGTGAGCCACACCCTGCTGACTATGTGAGTGTGGTTGAGAGCCACACCCTGCTGACTATGTGAGTGTGGTTGTGAGCCACACCCTGCTGATTATGTAAGTGTGGTTGAGAGCCACACCCTGCTGACTATGTGAGTGTGGTTGAGAGCCACACCCTGCTGACTATGTGAGTGTGGTTGTGAGCCACACCCTGCTGACTATGTGAGTGTGGTTGAGAGCCACACCCTGCTGACTGTGTGAGTGTGGTTGTGAGCCACACCATACTGACTGCATGAGTGTGGTTGTGAGCCACACCCTGCTGACTATGTGAGTGTGGTTGAGAGCCACACCCTGCTGACTGTGTGAGTGTGGTTGAGAGCCACACCCTGCTGACTGTGTGAGTGTGAGCCACACCCTGCTGACTATGTGAGTGTGAGCCACACCCTGCTGACTATGTGAGTGTGGTTGAGAGCCACACCCTGCTGACTGTGTGAGTGTGAGCCACACCCTGCTTACTATGTGAGTGTGAGCCACACCCTGCTGTCTGTGTTAGTGTGGTTGAGAGCCACACCCTGCTGACTGTGTGAGCCACACCCTGCTGATTGTGTGAGCGTGAGCCACACCCTGCTGACTATGTGAGTGTGGTTGAGAGCCACACCCTGCTGACTGTGTGAGTGTGAGCCACACCCTGCTGAGTATGTGAGTGTGGTTGAGAGCCACACCCTGCTGATTGTGTGAGCGTGAGCCACACCCTGCTGATTGTGTGAGCGTGAGCCACACCCTGCTGACTATGTGAGTGTGGTTGAGAGCCACACCCTGCTGACTGTGTGAGTGTGAGCCACACCCTGCTGAGTATGTGAGTGTGGTTTTGAGCCACACCCTGCTGATTGTGTGAGCGTGAGCCACACCCTGCTGACTATGTGAGCGTGAGCCACACCGTTCTGACTATGTGAGTGTGGTTGAGAGCCACACCCTGCTGACTATGTATGTGTGGTTGAGAGCCACACCCTGCTGACTGTGTGGGTGTGGTTGTGAGCCACACCCTGCTGACTATGTGAGTGTGGTTGAGAGCCACACCCTGCTGACTATGTGAGTGTGGTTGTGAGCCACACCCTGCTGATTATGTAAGTGTGGTTGAGAGCCACACCCTGCTGACTATGTGAGTGTGGTTGAGAGCCACACCCTGCTGACTATGTGAGTGTGGTTGTGAGCCACACCCTGCTGACTATGTAAGTGTGGTTGAGAGCCACACCCTGCTGACTATGTGAGTGTGGTTGAGAGCCACACCCTGCTGACTATGTGAGTGTGGTTGTAAGCCACACCCTGCTGACTGTGTGAGTGTGGTTGAGAGCCACACCCTGCTGACTGTGTGAGTGTGGTTGTGAGCCACACCTTGCTGACTGTGTGAGTGTGGTTGTGAGCCACACCCTGCTGACTGTGTGAGTGTGGTTGTAAGCTACACCCTGCTGACTGTGTGAGTGTGGTTGTAAGCCACACCCTGCTGACTATTTGAGTGTGGTTGTAAGCCACACCCTGCTGACTGTGTGAGTGTAGTTGTGAGCCACACCCTGCTGACTGTGTGAGTGTGGTTGTAAGCCACACCCTGCTGACTGTGTGAGTGTGGTTGAGAGCCACACCCTGCTGACTGTGTGAGTGTGATTGTAAGCCACACCCTGCTGACTATGTGAGTGTGGTTGTGAGCCACACCCTGCTGACTGTGTGAGTGTGGTTGTGAGCCACACCATGCTGACTACGTGAGTGTGGTTGTGAGCCACACCCTGCTGACTGTGTGAGTGTGGTTGTAAGCCACACCCTGCTGACTGTGTGAGTGTGGTTGTAAGCCACACCCTGCTGACTGTGTGAGTGTGGTTGTAAGCCACACCCTGCTGACTGTGTGAGTGTGGTTGTAAGCCACACCCTGCTGACTATGTGAGTGTGGTTGTAAGCCACACCCTGCTGACTGTGTGAGTGTGGTTGTGAGCCACACCCTGCTGACTGTGTGAGTGTGGTTGTAAGCCACACCCTGCTGACTGTGTGGGTGTGGTTGTGAGCCACACCCTGCTGACTATGTGAGTGTGGTTGAGAGCCACACCCTGCTGACTATGTGAGTGTGGTTGTGAGCCACACCCTGCTGATTATGTAAGTGTGGTTGAGAGCCACACCCTGCTGACTATGTGAGTGTGGTTGAGAGCCACACCCTGCTGACTGTGTGAGTGTGGTTGTGAGCCACACCCTGCTGACTATGTAAGTGTGGTTGAGAGCCACATCCTGCTGACTATGTGAGTGTGGTTGAGAGCCACACCCTGCTGACTATGTAAGTGTGGTTGAGAGCCACACCCTGCTGACTATGTGAGTGTGGTTGAGAGCTACACCCTGCTGACTATGTGAGTGTGGTGGTGAGCCACACCCTGCTGACTATGTGAGTGTGGTTGTGAGCCACACCTTGCTGACTGTGTGAGTGTGGTTGTAAGCCACACCCTGCTGACTGTGTGAGTGTGGTTGTGAGCCACACCCTGCTGACTATGTGAGTGTGGTTGTGAGCCACACCATGCTGACTATGTGAGTGTGGTTGTGAGCCACACCCTGCTGACTGTGTGAGTGTGGTTGTGAGCCACACCATGCTGACTACGTGAGTGTGGTTGTGAGCCACACCCTGCTGACTGTGTGAGTGTGGTTGTAAGCCACACCCTGCTGACTGTGTGAGTGTGGTTGTAAGCCACACCCTGCTGACTGTGTGAGTGTGGTTGTAAGCCACACCCTGCTGACTGTGTGAGTGTGGTTGTAAGCCACACCCTGCTGACTGTGTGAGTGTGGTTGTAAGCCACACCCTGCTGACTGTGTGAGTGTGGTTGTAAGCCACACCCTGCTGACTGTATGAGTGTGGTTGTGAGCCACACCCTGCTGACTGTGTGAGTGTGGTTGAGAGCCACACCCTGCTGTCTGTGTGAGTGTGGTTGTAAGCCACACCCTGCTGACTGTGTGAGAGTGGTTGAGAGCCACACCCTGCTGACTATGTGAGTGTGGTTGTGAGCCACACCCTGCTGACTGTGTGAGTTTGGTTGAGAGCCACACCCTGCTGACTGTGTGAGTGTGGTTGAGAGCCACACCCTGCTGACTGTGTGAGTGTGGTTGTAAGCCACACCCTGCTGACTGTGTGAGTGTGGTTGTAAGCCACACCCTGCTGACTGTGTGAGTGTGGTTGTAAGCCACACCCTGCTGACTGTGTGAGTGTGGTTGTAAGCCACACCCTGCTGACTGTGTGAGTGTGGTTGTGAGCCACACCCTGCTGACTGTGTGAGTGTGGTTGTGAGCCACACCCTGCTGACTGTGTGAGTGTGGTTGAGAGCCACACCCTGCTGACTATGTGAGTGTGGTTGTGAGCCATACCCTGCTGACTGTGTGAGTGTGGTTGAGAGCCACACCCTGCTGACTATGTGAGTGTGGTTGTGAGCCATACCCTGCTGACTGTATGAGTGTGGTTGTGAGCCACACCCTGCTGACTGTATGAGTGTGGTTGTAAGCCACACCCTGCTGACTGTGTGAGTGTGGTTGTAAGCCACACCCTGCTGGCTGTGTGAGTGTGGTTGTAAGCCACACCCTGCTGACTGTGTGAGTGTGGTTGTAAGCCACACCCTGCTGACTATGTGAGTGTGGTTGTAAGCCACACCCTGCTGACTGTGTGAGTGTGGTTGTGAGCCACACCCTGCTGACTGTGTGAGTGTGGTTGTAAGCCACACCCTGCTGACTGTGTGAGTGTGGTTGAGAGCCACACCCTGCTGACTGTGTGAGTGTGGTTGTAAGCCACATCCTGCTGACTGTGTGAGTGTGATTGTGAGCCACACCCTGCTGACTGTGTGAGTGTGGTTGTGAGCCACACCCTGCTGACTGTGTGAGTGTGGTTGTAAGCCACACCCTGCTGACTGTGTGAGTGTGGTTGTAAGCCACACCCTGCTGACTATGTGAGTGTGGTTGTAAGCCACACCCTGCTGACTGTGTGAGTGTGGTTGTGAGCCACACCCTGCTGACTGTGTGAGTGTGGTTGTAAGCCACACCCTGCTGACTGTGTGAGTGTGGTTGAGAGCCACACCATGCTGACTGTGTGAGTGTGGTTGTAAGCCACACCCTGCTGACTGTGTGAGTGTGGTTGTGAGCCACACCCTGCTGACTGTGTGAGTGTGGTTGTGAGCCACACCCTGCTCACTGTGTGAGTGTGGTTGTGAGCCACACCATGCTGACTGCATGAGTGTGGTTGTGAGCCACACCCTGCTGACTATGTGAGTGTGGTTGAGAGCCACACCCTGCTGACTGTGTGAGTGTGGTTGTAAGCCACACCCTGCTGACTGTGTGAGAGTGGTTGAGAGCCACACCCTGCTGACTATGTAAGTGTGGTTGTAAGCCACACCCTGCTGACTGTGTGAGAGTGGTTGAGAGCCACACCCTGCTGACTATGTAAGTGTGGTTGTAAGCCACACCCTGCTGACTGTGTGAGTGTGGTTGAGAGCCACACCCTGCTGACTGTGTGAGTGTGGTTGAGAGCCACACCCTGCTGACTATGTGAGTGTGGTTGAGAGCCACACCCTGCTGACTATGTGAGTGTGGTTGTGAGCCACACCCTGCTGACTATGTGAGTGTGGTTGAGAGCCACACCCTGCTGACTGTGTGAGTGTGGTTGTGAGCCACACCATGCTGACTGCATGAGTGTGGTTGTGAGCCACACCCTGCTGACTATGTGAGTGTGGTTGAGAGCCACACCCTGCTGACTGTGTGAGTGTGGTTGAGAGCCACACCCTGCTGACTGTGTGAGTGTGAGCCACACCCTGCTGACTATGTGAGTGTGAGCCACACCCTGCTGACTATGTGAGTGTGGTTGAGAGCCACACCCTGCTGACTGTGTGAGTGTGAGCCACACCCTGCTTACTATGTGAGTGTGAGCCACACCCTGCTGAGTATGTGAGTGTGGTTGAGAGCCACACCCTGCTGATTGTGTGAGCGTGAGCCACACCCTGCTGATTGTGTGAGCGTGAGCCACACCCTGCTGACTATGTGAGTGTGCTTGAGAGCCACACCCTGCTGACTGTGTGAGTGTGAGCCACACCCTGCTGAGTATGTGAGTGTGGTTTTGAGCCACACCCTGCTGATTGTGTGAGCGTGAGCCACACCCTGCTGACTATGTGAGCGTGAGCCACACCGTTCTGACTATGTGAGTGTGGTTGAGAGCCACACCCTGCTGACTATGTAAGTGTGGTTGAGAGCCACACCCTGCTGACTGTGTGGGTGTGGTTGTGAGCCACACCCTGCTGACTATGTGAGTGTGGTTGAGAGCCACACCCTGCTGACTATGTGAGTGTGGTTGTGAGCCACACCCTGCTGATTATGTAAGTGTGGTTGAGAGCCACACCCTGCTGACTATGTGAGTGTGGTTGAGAGCCACACCCTGCTGACTATGTGAGTGTGGTTGTGAGCCACACCCTGCTGACTATGTAAGTGTGGTTGAGAGCCACACCCTGCTGACTAGGTGAGTGTGGTTGAGAGCCACACCCTGCTGACTATGTGAGTGTGGTTGTAAGCCACACCCTGCTGACTGTGTGAGTGTGGTTGAGAGCCACACCCTGCTGACTGTGTGAGTGTGGTTGTGAGCCACACCTTGCTGACTGTGTGAGTGTGGTTGTGAGCCACACCCTGCTGACTGTGTGAGTGTGGTTGTAAGCCACACCCTGCTGACTGTGTGAGTGTGGTTGTAAGCCACACCCTGCTGACTATTTGAGTGTGGTTGTAAGCCACACCCTGCTGACTGTGTGAGTGTAGTTGTGAGCCACACCCTGCTGACTGTGTGAGTGTGGTTGTAAGCCACACCCTGCTGACTGTGTGAGTGTGGTTGAGAGCCACACCCTGCTGACTGTGTGAGTGTGGTTGTAAGCCACACCCTGCTGACTATGTGAGTGTGGTTGTGAGCCACACCCTGCTGACTGTGTGAGTGTGGTTGTGAGCCACACCATGCTGACTACGTGAGTGTGGTTGTGAGCCACACCATGCTGACTGTGTGAGTGTGGTTGTAAGCCACACCCTGCTGACTGTGTGTGTGTGGTTGTAAGCCACACCCTGCTGACTGTGTGAGTGTGGTTGTAAGCCACACCCTGCTGACTGTGTGAGTGTGGTTGTAAGCCACACCCTGCTGACTATGTGAGTGTGGTTGTAAGCCACACCCTGCTGACTGTGTGAGTGTGGTTGTGAGCCACACCCTGCTGACTGTGTGAGTGTGGTTGTAAGCCACACCCTGCTGACTGTGTGAGTGTGGTTGAGAGCCACACCCTGCTGACTGTGTGAGTGTGGTTGTAAGCCACACCCTGCTGACTGTGTGGGTGTGGTTGTGAGCCACACCCTGCTGACTATGTGAGTGTGGTTGAGAGCCACACCCTGCTGACTATGTGAGTGTGGTTGTGAGCCACACCCTGCTGATTATGTAAGTGTGGTTGAGAGCCACACCCTGCTGACTATGTGAGTGTGGTTGAGAGCCACACCCTGCTGACTATGTGAGTGTGGTTGTGAGCCACACCCTGCTGACTATGTGAGTGTGGTTGAGAGCCACACCCTGCTGACTGTGTGAGTGTGGTTGTGAGCCACACCATACTGACTGCATGAGTGTGGTTGTGAGCCACACCCTGCTGACTATGTGAGTGTGGTTGAGAGCCACACCCTGCTGACTGTGTGAGTGTGGTTGAGAGCCACACCCTGCTGACTGTGTGAGTGTGAGCCACACCCTGCTGACTATGTGAGTGTGAGCCACACCCTGCTGACTATGTGAGTGTGGTTGAGAGCCACACCCTGCTGACTGTGTGAGTGTGAGCCACACCCTGCTTACTATGTGAGTGTGAGCCACACCCTGCTGTCTGTGTTAGTGTGGTTGAGAGCCACACCCTGCTGACTGTGTGAGCCACACCCTGCTGATTGTGTGAGCGTGAGCCACACCCTGCTGACTATGTGAGTGTGGTTGAGAGCCACACCCTGCTGACTGTGTGAGTGTGAGCCACACCCTGCTGAGTATGTGAGTGTGGTTGAGAGCCACACCCTGCTGATTGTGTGAGCGTGAGCCACACCCTGCTGATTGTGTGAGCGTGAGCCACACCCTGCTGACTATGTGAGTGTGGTTGAGAGCCACACCCTGCTGACTGTGTGAGTGTGAGCCACACCCTGCTGAGTATGTGAGTGTGGTTTTGAGCCACACCCTGCTGATTGTGTGAGCGTGAGCCACACCCTGCTGACTATGTGAGCGTGAGCCACACCGTTCTGACTATGTGAGTGTGGTTGAGAGCCACACCCTGCTGACTATGTATGTGTGGTTGAGAGCCACACCCTGCTGACTGTGTGGGTGTGGTTGTGAGCCACACCCTGCTGACTATGTGAGTGTGGTTGAGAGCCACACCCTGCTGACTATGTGAGTGTGGTTGTGAGCCACACCCTGCTGATTATGTAAGTGTGGTTGAGAGCCACACCCTGCTGACTATGTGAGTGTGGTTGAGAGCCACACCCTGCTGACTATGTGAGTGTGGTTGTGAGCCACACCCTGCTGACTATGTAAGTGTGGTTGAGAGCCACACCCTGCTGACTATGTGAGTGTGGTTGAGAGCCACACCCTGCTGACTATGTGAGTGTGGTTGTAAGCCACACCCTGCTGACTGTGTGAGTGTGGTTGAGAGCCACACCCTGCTGACTGTGTGAGTGTGGTTGTGAGCCACACCTTGCTGACTGTGTGAGTGTGGTTGTGAGCCACACCCTGCTGACTGTGTGAGTGTGGTTGTAAGCTACACCCTGCTGACTGTGTGAGTGTGGTTGTAAGCCACACCCTGCTGACTATTTGAGTGTGGTTGTAAGCCACACCCTGCTGACTGTGTGAGTGTAGTTGTGAGCCACACCCTGCTGACTGTGTGAGTGTGGTTGTAAGCCACACCCTGCTGACTGTGTGAGTGTGGTTGAGAGCCACACCCTGCTGACTGTGTGAGTGTGATTGTAAGCCACACCCTGCTGACTATGTGAGTGTGGTTGTGAGCCACACCCTGCTGACTGTGTGAGTGTGGTTGTGAGCCACACCATGCTGACTACGTGAGTGTGGTTGTGAGCCACACCCTGCTGACTGTGTGAGTGTGGTTGTAAGCCACACCCTGCTGACTGTGTGAGTGTGGTTGTAAGCCACACCCTGCTGACTGTGTGAGTGTGGTTGTAAGCCACACCCTGCTGACTGTGTGAGTGTGGTTGTAAGCCACACCCTGCTGACTATGTGAGTGTGGTTGTAAGCCACACCCTGCTGACTGTGTGAGTGTGGTTGTGAGCCACACCCTGCTGACTGTGTGAGTGTGGTTGTAAGCCACACCCTGCTGACTGTGTGGGTGTGGTTGTGAGCCACACCCTGCTGACTATGTGAGTGTGGTTGAGAGCCACACCCTGCTGACTATGTGAGTGTGGTTGTGAGCCACACCCTGCTGATTATGTAAGTGTGGTTGAGAGCCACACCCTGCTGACTATGTGAGTGTGGTTGAGAGCCACACCCTGCTGACTGTGTGAGTGTGGTTGTGAGCCACACCCTGCTGACTATGTAAGTGTGGTTGAGAGCCACATCCTGCTGACTATGTGAGTGTGGTTGAGAGCCACACCCTGCTGACTATGTAAGTGTGGTTGAGAGCCACACCCTGCTGACTATGTGAGTGTGGTTGAGAGCTACACCCTGCTGACTATGTGAGTGTGGTGGTGAGCCACACCCTGCTGACTATGTGAGTGTGGTTGTGAGCCACACCTTGCTGACTGTGTGAGTGTGGTTGTAAGCCACACCCTGCTGACTGTGTGAGTGTGGTTGTGAGCCACACCCTGCTGACTATGTGAGTGTGGTTACGAGCCACACCATGCTGACTATGTGAGTGTGGTTGTGAGCCACACCCTGCTGACTGTGTGAGTGTGGTTGTGAGCCACACCATGCTGACTACGTGAGTGTGGTTGTGAGCCACACCCTGCTGACTGTGTGAGTGTGGTTGTAAGCCACACCCTGCTGACTGTGTGAGTGTGGTTGTAAGCCACACCCTGCTGACTGTGTGAGTGTGGTTGTAAGCCACACCCTGCTGACTGTGTGAGTGTGGTTGTAAGCCACACCCTGCTGACTATGTGAGTGTGGTTGTAAGCCACACCCTGCTGACTGTGTGAGTGTGGTTGTGAGCCACACCCTGCTGACTGTGTGAGTGTGGTTGTAAGCCACACCCTGCTGACTGTGTGAGTGTGGTTGAGAGCCACACCCTGCTGACTGTGTGAGTGTGGTTGTAAGCCACACCCTGCTGACTGTGTGAGTGTGGTTGTGAGCCACACCCTGCTGACTGTGTGAGTGTGGTTGTGAGCCACACCCTGCTGACTGTGTGAGTGTGGTTGTAAGCCACACCCTGCTGACTGTGTGAGTGTGGTTGTAAGCCACACCCTGCTGACTATGTGAGTGTGGTTGTAAGCCACACCCTGCTGACTGTGTGAGTGTGGTTGTGAGCCACACCCTGCTGACTGTGTGAGTGTGGTTGTAAGCTACACCCTGCTGACTGTGTGAGTGTGGTTGAGAGCCACACCCTGCTGACTGTGTGAGTGTGGTTGTACGCCACACCCTGCTGACTGTGTGAGTGTGGTTGTGAGCCACACCCTGCTGACTGTGTGAGTGTGGTTGTGAGCCACACCCTGCTGACTGTGTGAGTGTGGTTGTGAGCCACACCCTGCTGACTGTGTGAGTGTGGTTGTGAGCCACACCATGCTGACTGCATGAGTGTGGTTGTGAGCCACACCCTGCTGACTATGTGAGTGTGGTTGAGAGCCACACCCTGCTGACTGTGTGAGTGTGGTTGAGAGCCACACCCTGCTGACTGTGTGAGTGTGGTGGTGAGCCACACCCCTGCTGACTGTGTGAGTGTGGTTGTGAGCCACACCCTGCTGACTGTGTGAGTGTGGTTGAGAGCCACACCCTGCTGACTGTGTGAGTGTGGTTGTAAGCCACACCCTGCTGACTGTGTGAGAGTGGTTGAGAGCCACACCCTGCTGACTATGTAAGTGTGGTTGTAAGCCACACCCTGCTGACTGTGTGAGAGTGGTTGAGAGCCACACCCTGCTGACTATGTAAGTGTGGTTGTAAGCCACACCCTGCTGACTGTGTGAGTGTGGTTGAGAGCCACACCCTGCTGACTGTGTGAGTGTGGTTGAGAGCCACACCCTGCTGACTATGTGAGTGTGGTTGAGAGCCACACCCTGCTGACTATGTGAGTGTGGTTGTGAGCCACACCCTGCTGACTATGTGAGTGTGGTTGAGAGCCACACCCTGCTGACTGTGTGAGTGTGGTTGAGAGCCACACCCTGCTGACTATGTGAGTGTGGTTGAGAGCCACACCCTGCTGACTGTGTGAGTGTGGTTGAGAGCCACACCCTGCTGACTGTGTGAGTGTGGTTGTGAGCCACACCCTGCTGACTGTGTGAGTGTGGTTGTAAGCCACACCCTGCTGACTGTATGAGTGTGGTTGTGAGCCACACCCTGCTGACTGTGTGAGTGTGGTTGAGAGCCACACCCTGCTGACTGTGTGAGTGTGGTTGTAAGCCACACCCTGCTGACTGTGTGAGAGTGGTTGAGAGCCACACCCTGCTGACTATGTGAGTGTGGTTGTGAGCCACACCCTGCTGACTGTGTGAGTTTGGTTGAGAGCCACACCCTGCTGACTGTGTGAGTGTGGTTGAGAGCCACACCCTGCTGACTGTGTGAGTGTGGTTGTAAGCCACACCCTGCTGACTGTGTGAGTGTGGTTGTAAGCCACACCCTGCTGACTGTGTGAGTGTGGTTGTAAGCCACACCCTGCTGACTGTGTGAGTGTGGTTGTAAGCCACACCCTGCTGACTGTGTGAGTGTGGTTGTGAGCCACACCCTGCTGACTGTGTGAGTGTGGTTGTGAGCCACACCCTGCTGACTGTGTGAGTGTGGTTGAGAGCCACACCCTGCTGACTATGTGAGTGTGGTTGTGAGCCATACCCTGCTGACTGTGTGAGTGTGGTTGAGAGCCACACCCTGCTGACTATGTGAGTGTGGTTGTGAGGCCATACCCTGCTGACTGTATGAGTGTGGTTGTGAGCCACACCCTGCTGACTGTATGAGTGTGGTTGTAAGCCACACCCTGCTGACTGTGTGTGTGTGGTTGTAAGCTACACCCTGCTGGCTGTGTGAGTGTGGTTGTAAGCCACACCCTGCTGACTGTGTGAGTGTGGTTGTAAGCCACACCCTGCTGACTATGTGAGTGTGGTTGTAAGCCACACCCTGCTGACTGTGTGAGTGTGGTTGTGAGCCACACCCTGCTGACTGTGTGAGTGTGGTTGTAAGCCACACCCTGCTGACTGTGTGAGTGTGGTTGAGAGCCACACCCTGCTGACTGTGTGAGTGTGGTTGTAAGCCACACCCTGCTGACTGTGTGAGTGTGGTTGTGAGCCACACCCTGCTGACTGTGTGAGTGTGGTTGTGAGCCACACCCTGCTGACTGTGTGAGTGTGGTTGTAAGCCACACCCTGCTGACTGTGTGAGTGTGGTTGTAAGCCACACCCTGCTGACTATGTGAGTGTGGTTGTAAGCCACACCCTGCTGACTGTGTGAGTGTGGTTGTGAGCCACACCCTGCTGACTGTGTGAGTGTGGTTGTAAGCCACACCCTGCTGACTGTGTGAGTGTGGTTGAGAGCCACACCATGCTGACTGTGTGAGTGTGGTTGTAAGCCACACCCTGCTGACTGTGTGAGTGTGGTTGTGAGCCACACCCTGCTGACTGTGTGAGTGTGGTTGTGAGCCACACCCTGCTGACTGTGTGAGTGTGGTTGAGAGCCACACCATGCTGACTGCATTGAGTGTGGTTGTGAGCCACACCCTGCTGACTATGTGAGTGTGGTTGAGAGCCACACCCTGCTGACTGTGTGAGTGTGGTTGTAAGCCACACCCTGCTGACTGTGTGAGTAGTGGTTGAGAGCCACACCCTTCTGACTATGTAAGTGTGGTTGTAAGCCACACCCTGCTGACTGTGTGAGAGTGGTTGAGAGCCACACCCTGCTGACTATGTAAGTGTGGTTGTAAGCCACACCCTGCTGACTGTGTGAGTGTGGTTGAGAGCCACACCCTGCTGACTGTGTGAGTGTGGTTGTAAGCCACACCCTGCTGACTGTGTGAGAGTGATTGAGAGCCACACCCTGCTGACTATGTGAGTGTGGTTGTGAGCCACACCCTGCTGACTGTGTGAGTGTGGTTGAGAGCCACACCCTGCTGACTGTGTGAGTGTGGTTGAGAGCCACACCCTGCTGACTGTGTGAGTGTGGTTGAGAGCCACACCCTGCTGACTGTGTGAGTGTGGTTGTAAGCCACACCCTGCTGACTGTGTGAGTGTGGTTGTAAGCCACACCCTGCTGACTGTGTGAGTGTGGTTGTAAGCCACACCCTGCTGACTGTGTGAGTGTGGTTGTGAGCCACACCCTGCTGGACTGTGTGAGTGTGGTTGTGAGCCACACCCTGCTGACTGTGTGAGTGTGGTTGAGAGCCACACCCTGCTGACTATGTGAGTGTGGTTGTGAGCCACACCCTGCTGACTGTATGAGTGTGGTTGTGAGCCACACCCTGCTGACTGTATGAGTGTGGTTGTGAGCCACACCCTGCTGACTGTGTGAGTGTGGTTGAGAGCCACACCCTGCTGACTGTGTGAGTGTGGTTGTGAGCCACACCCTGCTGACTGTGTGAGTGTGGTTGAGAGCTACACCCTGCTGACTGTGTGAGTGTGGTTGAGAGCCACACCCTGCTGACTATGTGAGTGTGAGCAACACCCTGCTGACTATATGAGTGTGGTTGTGAGCCACACCCTGCTGACTGTGTGAGTGTGAGCCACACCCTGATGACTATGTGAGTGTGGTTGTGAGCCACACCCTGCTGACTATGTGAGTGTGGTTGAGAGCCACACCCTGCTGACTGTGTGAGTGTGGTTGAGAGCCACACCCTGCTGACTATGTGAGTGTGGTTGTGATCCACACCCTGCTGACTATGTGAGTGTGGTTGAGAGCCACACCCTGCTGACTGTGTGAGTGTGGTTGAGAGCCACACCCTGCTGACTGTGTGAGTGTGGTTGTGAGCCACACCCTGCTGACTGTGTGAGTGTGGTTGAGAGCCACACCCTGCTGACTGTGTGAGTGTGGTTGAGAGCCACACCCTGCTGACTGTGTGAGTGTGGTTGAGAGCCACACCCTGCTGACTGTGTGAGTGTGGTTGTAAGCCACACCCTGCTGACTGTGTGAGTGTGGTTGTAAGCCACACCCTGCTGACTGTGGGAGTGTGGTTGTAAGCCACACCCTGCTGACTGTGTGAGTGTGGTTGTAAGCCACACCCTGCTGACTGTGTGAGTGTGGTTGTGAGCCACACCCTGCTGACTGTGTGAGTGTGGTTGTGAGCCACACCCTGCTGACTGTGTGAGTGTGGTTGAGAGCCACACCCTGCTGACTATGTGAGTGTAGTTGTGAGCCACACCCTGCTGACTGTATGAGTGTGGTTGTGAGCCACACCCTGCTGACTGTATGAGTGTGGTTGTGAGCCACACCCTGCTGACTGTGTGAGTGTGGTTGAGAGCCACACCCTGCTGACTGTGTGAGTGTGGTTATGAGCCACACCCTGCTGACTGTGTGAGTGTGGTTGAGAGCTACACCCTGCTGACTGTGTGAGTGTGGTTGAGAGCCACACCCTGCTGACTATGTGAGTGTGAGCAACACCCTGCTGACTATATGAGTGTGGTTGTGAGCCACACCCTGCTGACTGTGTGAGTGTGAGCCACACCCTGCTGACTATGTGAGTGTGGTTGTGAGCCACACCCTGCTGACTATGTGAGTGTGGTTGAGAGCCACACCCTGCTGACTGTGTGAGTGTGGTTGAGAGCCACACCCTGCTGACTATGTGAGTGTGGTTGTGATCCACACCCTGCTGACTATGCGAGTGTGGTTGAGAGCCACACCCTGCTGACTGTGTGAGTGTGGTTGTGAGCCACACCCTGCTGACTGTGTGAGTGTGGTTGTAAGCCACACCCTGCTGACTGTATGAGTGTGGTTGTGAGCCACACCCTGCTGACTGTGTGAGAGTGGTTGAGAGCCACACCCTGCTGACTATGTGAGTGTGGTTGTGAGCCACACCCTGCTGACTGTGTGAGTGTGGTTGAGAGCCACACCCTTCTGACTGTGTGAGTGTGGTTGAGAGCCACACCCTGCTGACTGTGTGAGTGTGGTTGTAAGCCACACCCTGCTGACTGTGTGAGTGTGGTTGTAAGCCACACCCTGCTGACTGTGTGAGTGTGGTTGTAAGCCACACCCTGCTGACTGTGTGAGTGTGGTTGTAAGCCACACCCTGCTGACTGTGTGAGTGTGGTCGTGAGCCACACCCTGCTGACTGTGTGAGTGTGGTTGTGAGCCACACCCTGCTGACTGTGTGAGTGTGGTTGAGAGCCACACCCTGCTGACTATGTGAGTGTGGTTGTGAGCCACACCCTGCTGACTGTATGAGTGTGGTTGTGAGCCACACCCTGCTGACTGTATGAGTGTGGTTGTGAGCCACACCCTGCTGACTGTGTGAGTGTGGTTGAGAGCCACACCCTGCTGACTGTGTGAGTGTGGTTGTGAGCCACACCCTGCTGACTGTGTGAGTGTGGTTGAGAGCCACACCCTGCTGACTGTGTGAGTGTGGTTGAGAGCCACACCCTGTTGACTGTGTGAGTGTGGTTGAGAGCCACACCCTGCTGACTATGTGAGTGTGAGCAACACCCTGCTGACTATATGAGTGTGGTTGTGAGCCACACCCTGCTGACTGTGTGAGTGTGAGCCACACCCTGCTGACTATGTGAGTGTGAGCCACACCCTGCTGACTGTGTGAGTGTGGTTGAGAGCCACACCCTGCTGACTGTGTGAGTGTGAGCCACACCCTGCTGATTGTGTGAGCGTGAGCCACACCCTGCTGACTATGTGAGTGTGGTTGAGAGCCACACCCTGCTGACTGTGTGAGTGTGAGCCACACCCTGCTGAGTATGTGAGTGTGGTTGAGAGCCACACCCTGCTGATTGTGAGCGTGAGCCACACCCTGCTGATTGTGTGAGCGTGAGCCACACCCTGCTGATTGTGTGAGCGTGAGCCACACCCTGCTGACTATGTGAGTGTGGTTGAGAGCCACACCCTGCTGACTGTGTGAGTGTGAGTCACACCCTGCTGAGTATGTGAGTGTGGTTTTGAGCCACACCCTGCTGATTGTGTGAGCGTAAGCCACACCCTGCTGACTATGTGAGCGTGAGCCACACCCTTCTGACTATGTGAGTGTGGTTGAGAGCCACACCCTGCTGACTATGTAAGTGTGGTTGAGAGCCACACCCTGCTGACTGTGTGGGTGTGGTTGTGAGCCACACCCTGCTGACTATGTGAGTGTGGTTGAGAGCCACACCCTGCTGACTATGTGAGTGTGGTTGTGAGCCACACCCTGCTGACTATGTAAGTGTGGTTGAGAGCCACACTCTGCTGACTATGTGAGTGTGGTTGAGAGCCACACCCTGCTGACTATGTGAGTGTGGTTGTGAGGCACACCCTGCTGACTATGTAAGTGTGGTTGAGAGCCACACCCTGCTGACTGTTTGAGTGTGGTTGAGAGCCACACCCTGCTGACTATGTAAGTGTGGTTGAGAGCCACACCCTGCTGACTATGTGAGTGTGGTTGTGAGCCACACCTTGCTGACTGTGTGAGTGTGGTTGTGAGCCACACCCTGCTGACTGTGTGAGTGTGGTTGTGAGCCACACCCTGCTGACTATGTGAGTGTGGTTGTGAGCCACACCATGCTGACTATGTGAGTGTGGTTGTGAGCCACACCCTGCTGACTGTGTGAGTGTGGTTGTGAGCCACACCCTGCTAGTAGTTGGGATGATGTCCCACAGAGGATTTTTTTTTTCAGGCCAGAGATCACCTGTGGGACGTACGTCCCACAGGTAACTTTTGTTCGAGGTCCAATATCCTGCGTGAGAGTGAGGGTTTTCATGTAAATTTTGTCAGTCACAGATTTTAGAAGTTGTTAAAGTTCTTATAATGAAAATAATGTCATACGAGTTTGTTAAAGTTCTTATGATAAAAATAATTTCCGAGACTTAGAAGTTTGTTAAAGTTCTTATCATGAAATAATGTCATACGAGTTTTGTTAAAAGTTCTTATTTGTTTCTTACTTAGAAACTAGTATATTGCTATATATCTGAATCATTTCACTGCCTCTCCCGCTCGTACCTCACACCCCCTCCCTCCCCCCCCCCTTACCTCACAATGTCTCGCGTCTCCTTTATTTACCTTATGCCAGCCAGCCAGCCAGCCAGCCAGACGCTGCATGCAGGTCACCTCTTATCTTATCTTATCTTCTCCATAATATCTGGACCGTCCCTCTCTCTCTCTCTCTCTCTCTCTCTCCTTCATATTGTTCATTCATATTTCTTTTTCATTAAACTATTCAGTTTTACTTATATAAACAAAGTCAGGGACTAGCTCACGTTCCCACCTTAGTTTTACTAATACATCTTCTTTAGTATCCAATCATTTTCTTCGAGATTTAAAACACAGCTATTTCAAACGTATTATAATACAATAATTTAGTATCGAGCTCCAGCTTCTATCCCCGCCTTAGTCCCCTGTCGTATAATGAATACTAACAGTCCAATCCCTCTAAAATTTAAAAATAATCATATTTCAAACTTAGTTCAATACAGTAATTTAGTTACCGAACTCCAGCTCTTGTCCTCCACCTTAGTTCCCTCGCACATCTTCGTTAATACCTATTCAAATTCCCCTAAATTTCTACCCTCTGTATTTCAGACATAGTTTAGTAAATGCAAACAGTTATCAAGCTCCAGCTCTCGTCCCCCACTTAGTTCTCTCTCGTATATTTGTAAATAACCCATCAAATTCCCTGCAATTTTTACCCTCTGTATTTCAGACGTAGTTTAGTAAATCCGAACAATTATCAAACTCTAGCTCTTGTCCCCAGCTTAGTTAATTTTGTACAAGTTCTTTATTTTTCCAACTAAATCACCCTGAGATTTAAGATCACCTTATTTCTAACGTAGTAAAATTAATCTGGACATTAGCCAAGCTCCATTTCCTCAGCCTTAGATCATCAGACATAAATATATTCGATCAAGTCCATCTCCAGCCTAACTCTTATCTAAGTACTCACATAACCCCAACCTGTGTAATTATCTTTCATCCCCTCTCACATTCCTCCGTCTCATCCAAGTCTCATAAATTTAAATGTAGCTGTTAATTTGCGTTCTTTCCCCGTTCATAGCATATTCTCTGTAAGTTCAGATCTGTACTTAGTCTTACATATTCTCTAGTTCTTTCCATTTTATACAAGACTTAAACAACTATTACTGTGTCCCCTATCTTATTTAAACATGACTCATCTGTAAATATACCCAACTCCTTCCATCCATTACAAGTCCTAGCGTGTTCACCGCCCAACTCACTACGCTATTTCTACTTTACATGTTATAGCATGTTTTCCGCGCATCTTGGTACCAACCCTTACAATCTCTCTCAATCCTTTACATGTCTCAGCATGTTCGCCTCGCATCTTACTACGCTGTCTACTTTACATGTTGTAGCATGTATTACTGCGTCCCCTATCTTATTTAAACATGAGTCATATGTAAATATACCCAACTCCTTCCATCCATTACAAGTCCTAAAGTGTTCACCGCCCAACTCACTACGCTATTTCTACTTTACATGTTGTAGCATGTTTTCCGCACATCTTGATACCATCCCTTACAATCTCTCAATCCTTTACACATCCCAACATGTTCCCCCGCCCAACTTTTAACCCTTTCTTACAATTTTCCTCCATCCCTCCGCTACATGTTCTTACCCCATTCATTACAGTCCACTACATATTCTCTATTCATCTCTGTACTAATTCGCAAAACTAGTTGTTTCTGTCATTTTAGTAAGTAAGTAGATCATCGTTATTAACAACAACAACAACAGTAACATTACTAATTCACAGTGAGTTACTACTGAGCATTTAGTAGTTATCCATTTTTCAAATAAGGTCAATATAAATCATTCTAAGACATCTTCGTACAATTAAAGATACTTGCCTGTGCACTAAGTCATTACTTACAGTAGCATCTTAAGGCATTGTTTTCGTAACTCAGTTTTATTAAACATACACCTTCATTAGTCAAAGGAAACTTTTCAAGTCATTGTATTCAATATTTCCGTTAAACTTACTACATCATGTCATTATTCGGTTGCATAATTAAGTACTTGTTTCAGTCCTCCAATGTAATAAGCAAATTATTCTATTAAGGATAAAGAAATCTTATTTAGAAGAGACATTGAGTTTATTCCAACATTTAACGCATACAGTTATTCATAGTAGTTATACAAGTGTTCAAGAAAAATCATATACAGTTATTCATAGTAGTTATGCAATTATTCAAGAAAATCATATACAGTTAATCATAGTAGTTATGCAATTATTCAAGAAATCATAAGTGTTCAAGAAAATCATATACAGTTATTCATAGTAGTTATACAAGTGTTCAAGAAAATCATAAACACTACAGTCTTATATAGAAATAAACATTTGAATTTAGAAAAGAATTATAAGTAAAACATGTATTTGATTTCACACAATGAAACTCACTAGCCAGCAAGTTAAAAAATCCATCACAGGCACAGCAACCCCCTTCCCCTTCTCCAAAATAGATTAGTTTTTGTCCTTTAAATTCCTTTAAAACATAGAATGCATCGCTATAAACATTATCATCACAAATCATTTCAGGCCAGGACATTAGAAGTACTTCTCTGTCATTACAATAAGTCCTAACTGCTTCTTCAGCATCCATTTGTTCAACCTCCATCCACTTACTCTCACCCATATTCGAGTAATTATCTGTAGCTCGTACCACATTAGTATGTCTTATCCTAATAAGATTTTCAATAAAGGCCATACCAGAGAAAACACCAAGTACAGGATCCTGTCCTATAAATCTCATCACTGCCTCTATTTCTATCTTTTGGGGGGGTATGATATCCTATTTCTGGTCTCATCTTTATTAAATTTAACGGAAAAGATGGAAAGCTCTCCTCCATATGATCAATTAAACTCCAATGTTCATCTTCTTCCGTTTTAGGGTGAATAATACTAAGCTCTTTCACAGTCTTACTATTTACCTGCTGTTGCAGTTCATCCTGGCTCATTATAGTATACACTTCTCGTTCTTCAGAATTCAACTTATTAATAATCCAGTTCGCAGCATTTGGAGAACCAATTTCATCCACAAATTTTCTTATAAAAAATTTATCCTTTAAGTTACATCCTATAGGCACTTCTTCAAATTCGGTAAATATGTATTTAAAACGGGGTTTAGGTCTAAAAGTGCAAATTATTTTATCACCTTTAAATAACAAAGAAATTTTCTTCATCTCGGCCTTACTAGGAATTTTCGTCAACAACAACACTTGACAATTCTCATGTTTCTTGAGTACATCTGTAACAATCTCTTTTAATCTAAATAAGACTATGTTACATTTTATCAATGGAAGTTCTTCTTTCAACTTTATAGAATCACGACCGATCAGTATCATTAAAACATTTTCACTTTTGCTAATAAACTTTGCTAGAGCCGGAACAATTTTCTCATGCGTACATTTATTAGTATGAGTCATCACTTTATAAGTCTGTTTTTCCGCCAGGGGCATATTCCTCCACAAAACAGTCGAAGCTGGACTTTGCCATATTGTATCTGACACAAGATCAGGCATACTTCCAAACCCTGCTAGAGTCTTCACATCCACCACATTGGGTAAAAATTTAAATAAAAGAAAAATACAATATATAACACAGGGACTATTAAATAATCATAATATTTCAAAACTAAAAGATATTCAATAATAAGCAAAAATTATATCACAACAAATATAAACAAGTACTGTAAGTACATCATACAATAAGCACTTACTGTATACAGCAGCCATCGATCCGAGTATGTCTTCTCACTGCAGGACCAAGATGGGGAGTTTATGGTAAGATATATCCCGACCTAGCTTATCACATCGGAGATAGTTACGCTCCGCCCCTCTCTCTTAGCTGTAGTTTCCAAATTAGTTATATGTATTATTTTAGATCTACTAGTTTAACTAAGACATTCTCTTTCGTTTATTAGATCCACCCTCTACTTGTTTCTTCTCTCTCCCAGTCCCCGTAACATCTTCTCCAAGAGGTATACGAACCATTAATAATTCTTTTTTATTATTCTTTAAAACATAAGCTAAATGGGCTAGTCCTGGAAAATAGTGTGTCTCCCATTCTTCTTGTTCTTCTTTACTCCATCCTATTCCGTCATTAAACCCAATACCATATGGAATAATTATACGCTGGATTAAATTATTATTTCTTGCTTGACAACAAATTTGTCTTATTGCAGATTTAAAACTCCAACGTTTAATAATATCTTTCTGTAATCCTAGATCTTCATTAGAGCTACTGTATTGAAGTCCTATAATATGAGGTTTTATTTCTGGTTCTAGAGATAAAGCAAGTACTATACCACCAGGAGTTATATTATTCTGTACCACTTCACACTCGGAAACTTTACTGTAGGGATATTTTTCCCATAACAGTTGTGCAAATCCGCCAGATAAATTATGAGAATCGTAGACAAGACAGTCTCCAGGTTTTAGAATTTCATCACTAGTAAAATCAGCATCTATAATACACTTATTTAAACGCTTAAGCTTCACTTGCATGTACATAGAACAATCCATCCTTGAAGTAAGGCAGAAAAAGTTTCGTACCTCTTCCTATATACTCAGAAAAGTAGAGTTGACATTTAGACATTAAAAAAGGGAGAAAATAAACACACGAGTTTCTATTTTGTTATTTAATGTGTAAAAATGTACAATGTATTTAATTTGTAAAAATGTACAAAGTATAAATTATTTACAGACATTATTATTCCCAATCCATCTTCTCTTCTAAATTTGTAAAACTACTACTAACACACATTGTAACATTAGTATCAACAGACGTAGTAACATTAACAGGTGTTGAATTAATTGTATCAGACAACTTAGTGTTGATAGAAGGTGAAGTAGCATCAGCGGTAGCAGGCGTAGCATCATCTGCAGGTGTCCTAGCAGCATTAGTTGTGGGTCCATTTTGAAGAACAGCAATGTAAGGAATCTTATTTTCAAAGATGCCGTGGGTGGATGACTGAGGAGGAACGATGTTTTTGGGACGTACTACGAAGAGTACAATACCTCGTTTTCGTAGTTTTTGTCCTATTTTCTCAAGTATAGGCAAATATTTACTTTCCCATACTGCGCAGTTGTCCAAATAACTTGACATGCCAAACCCATATGGAATAATAATTCTCTTAACACATCTTTTAAGAATGTAAACAAGGGCTTCCTTCAGAGCATTTTCAAACCAGCGCCATCTCTGATATTCTGTGTCTTTTTCAAGTCCATCGTAAAAATGCTCATCTAAACTTCGTACTTCACACGGAGGATTTTCATATGCTGGTAAAGTTGCAGGTCTACCAGCAAACTGAGTCACTAACCCAATAATAATGGGTAGATGGGGATCTTCATCCATCCTGTTGTTAAATTCAGGTGGTTCTCCAATATGTATACTGCCAGGGTTACTGCGATAAGATACAACAGCACGGTTTTTGTAAGGAAAGTTTTCACGATGTAATCTTGCATATGGGTAACGATCCCACAATCCTTGCACAATTTTACACATTTGTACACTCGTAGCATCAAGATCATACAATAAACAGTCGTGATTATTGTAGACAGACAGGGAGGCAAAGTCTCCAATAATAGTCTTGATCTCCATAGCCTTGAATATCCAAGCTTGAAGTAGATTCTGACATCCAAGAAGAGGAGGATACCGTAAGAGATCACTCCGGGGAAGCATATATACATCTTTAGGCTGCGCGTAGAAACACTGCGCACACAAAGGGTTGCCAAGTGTTACTTGCTCTTCCTCTGCATAATCTCCTCGTTAAACAGTAATTTAACTTCCACTCCGTAGGGTTTTAACTGTTTATACAAATCTTCAATAACAGGAAGATAAGTATTTTCCCAAACTTTATCTCTTCGAACACAGGTAATCCCAATTCCTGTTGGTATTATAACTCTCATAATTTGAGGAGAGTCCTTGATAAAGTTAAATAAATCTTTCATACCATTCTTGAAGTAGACGAGACGATTAATGGATGTATCTTCGTTTAATCCAGCGAGCATGTTTCTGTCTTTTGATTTTTCTATAATTCCCTGAGCAATGTTATTACTTTCTATAGGTAATCCAATACCGTATTGAGTGGCTATAGCAACAATATACGGAAGATTTTCTCCTTTAGAGATATGTATTGTTCCTGGTACCAGACGATCTTCAGGGATACATCTCTTAAGACTGTACAAGGGTCGGCGAACATTATAAGTGTCAGCATGAGGATATTTCTTGGCTAAGTCTAGGGCCATTCCTCGAGGAACACAGGATATACAGTTCACTCCGTACACAATACAGGTTTCATTATTACGAAATGAATCGTCGGTTAAATAACCCTGACAAGTTGTCAGAACAGTATCCATGGTGAATTTTCTTCCTCGTAAGGTAGTAGATACGATCCAGATAGTCATAATAATATTCCTAATGTGAGGTCCGCGCTCTTATATTGGGGGGAATGTAAAAGTTACCACTTATTTGAATATATTAATAAGGATTTTTGTTACCCTAGATTATTATTATATATGACATTATAACTAATAGTATATTTCATTTTAGGATATAGATGCTTTAAGCATTTTTTTTTTAATTAGATTAAATAAGAATTTTCTACTAAATTATATATATATCTATCATTATGTATGGCAGCTACGAATAATGACGTAACAGTATACTTTTAGCGAGATTGCCAAAGTGATGTATTTTTCTAATAAGTCTAATAAATAATGAAAGCAGTTTACTAAGTATTTATATAAGAGCTTTATTTAATTATGAAACTTTAAGGATTTTTTAATAGAGAAGTATTTAGAGGAAATTACTGTCTATTATAAATGGGGAAACTGTTAAATATGTAGCGATGTACGATACTTATTTTAGGGATATATATACTTGCTTATCCTACTCTAATAGTTAGTGCTGCCCTCACACGATGGATCCTTTGTGTGCCAGGAAGTTTTACAGTATAGAAAGCCTTAAATGTGCAGGAGTTAGACTACAAACATTTGTGGATTGGCCTGTTAAGTGGTTAAACCCTATTGACTTAGTTGAAGATGGGTTCTATTACCTCCGCAATAGTGATTACTGTTTGTGTGCATTTTGTTATTGTATAGTAGGTGCATGGATTGTTGGTGATACCCCCAGAAGACGTCATAAGATGATTAATCAAGACTGTGCCTTTATTAGAGGCAAGAGGAGTGACAATGTTTCTTTAGAGGTGTCTGAGATAGCTTTCCAATATGGACTGGAATTTGTTTCCCATAAAATAGAACTGGGAAATAAGAAAATAAGTGATAGTAGTAAGTATATATTCTTATGATGTATTCTTATACCAGTCTTATATACTCTGTACAAAACTTGCTTGCTTAAATAGGTACTTCTTATTCTTCTAAAGAATAATTTACATAACTACGTTATATTTTTTAGGTGGTGCTCCTCCCAAGGAAGATCTGGGATTGCTAAAATTTAGGAAATCTCTGAATCCAGGATTGGTAACTTATAAATGTCGCCTAGAGACATTTGATATGACATGGCCTGGAAGCATTAAACAAACTTTTCATGAGCTGGCAGAAGCTGGGTTTTTTACTGTGGTATGAAGTGTTTTAACTATTTTAAACTTAATAGAGTTATAAGTAAAGGAATAATGAATATTAGTTAAAAGATAGTAACGAGATGATGCTGGATTGTTTTATGGTTTTCAGGTATAAGTGACCACGTCTGCTGCTATCACTGCGCCTGTGGAATACGAAATTGGAGACCAGAAGATGATCCTTGGACGTTACATGCGAGATGTAGTCCAGAATGTGCTTACATTATTCTTGCAAGGGGCAAGGAATTTGTTAAGAATGCTAGATTGACAATACCATTACCTATAAAACCTATAGACAATGATTTAATTAATATCCTAATGGAGGGTATGGATAAGTTCAAACATCTGATTCATCAAAAATTAATACCTGTTGAGAGTATAAGATATGCTTTAAGTGAGTACCTTAAGGAATCCAGAGATTTATTACCTTTTATTATACAAAGTAGATGTCTAGAAATAGTGTTGAGGTATATGCAAGAGGGTACAGATATTTATTTACGGGTACGGGACTTAATTTATGAAGCAGTTGATGATAAAGAGGAACAGGAAGTTACGCCTGAAGATCTGGGATTGAAAACTTTACCGGAGACTTGTAATAGCACTGTTGAAAACAAGGACTGTACAGACCAATCTTGGGAAGAAGATATTTTATGCAGAGTTTGTATGGATAAAAATATAAATATTGTAATACTACCATGTAAACATATGGTGACGTGCAGCGGTTGTCTTTTATCTCTGAAATGCTGTCCAATTTGTAGAGCAAATATTTTATATATAATAAATCCAATTGCTTCTTGAACATTGTATACGATTTCTTGAATAATTGCATAACTACTATGAATAACTGTATGTGATTTTCTTGAACACTTATGATTTCTTGAATAATTGCATAACTACTATGAATAACTGTATATGATTTTCTTGAACACTTATGATTTCTTGAATAATTGCATAACTACTATGATTAACTGTATATGATTTTCTTGAACACTTGTATAACTACTATGAATAACTGTATGCGTTAAATGTTGTAATAAACTCAATGTCTCTTCTAAATAAGATTTCTTTATCCTTAATAGAATAATTTGCTTAATACATTGGAGGACTAAAACAAGTACTTAATTATGCAACCGAATAATGACATGATGTAGTAAGTTTAACGGAAATATTGAATACAATGACTTGAAAAGTTTCCTTTGACTAATGAAGGTGTATGTTTAATAAAACTGAGTTACGAAAACAATGCCTTAAGATGCTACTGTAAGTAATGACTTAGTGCACAGGCAAGTATCTTTAATTGTACGAAGATGTCTTAGAATGATTTATATTGACCTTATTTGAAAAAATGGATAACTACTAAATGCTCTGTAGTAACTCACTGTGAATTAGTAATGTTACTGTTGTTGTTGTTGTTGTTGTTAATAACGATGATCTACTTACTTACTAAAATGACAGAAACAACTAGTTTTGCGAATTAGTACAAAGATGAATAGAGAATATGTAGTGGACTGTAATGAACGGGTAAGAATATGTAGCGGAAGGATGGAGGAAAATTGTAAGAAAGGGTTGAAAGTTGGGCGGGGGAACATGCTGGGACGTGTAAAGGATTGAGAGATTGTAAGGGATGGTATCAAGATGTGCGGAAAACATGCTACAACATGTAAAGTAGACAGCGTAGTAAGATGCGAGGCGAACATGCTGAGACGTGTAAAGGATGAGAGAGATTGTAAGGGTTGGTACCAAGATGCGCGGAAAACATGCTATAACATGTAAAGTAGAAATAGCGTAGTGAGTTTGGCGGTGAACACGCTAGGACTTGTAATGGATGGAAGGAGTTGGGTATATTTACATATGACTCATGTTTAAATAAGATAGGGGACACAGTAATAGTTGTTTAAGTCTTGTATAAAATGGAAAGAACTAGAGAATATGTAAGACTAAGTACAGATCTGAACTTACAGAGAATATGCTATGAACGGGGAAAGAACGCAAATTAACAGCTACATTTAAATTTATGAGACTTGGATGAGACGGAGGAATGTGAGAGGGGATGAAAGATAATTACACAGGTTGGGGTTATGTGAGTACTCGGATAAGAGTTAGGCGGGAGATGGACTTGATCGAATATATTTATGTCTGATGATCTAAGGCTGAGGAAATGGAGCTTGGCTAATGTCCAGATTAATTTTACTACGTTAGAAATAAGGTGATCTTAAATCTCAGGGTGATTTAGTTGGAAAATAAAGAACTTGTACAAAATGAACTAAGCTGGGGGGACAAGAGTTGAAACTTGATAACTGAACTGGTTTTTATTTACTATGTCTGAAAATGTAGTTGGGTGTTTAAATCTCAGGGGGATTTGGACTGATAGTAATGAATTTACAGGAATGAACTTGGACAGAGGACAAGAGCTAGAGTTTTGTAATTGTTTACATCATATTTACTGTGTCTGAAATACAGAGGGTAAAAATTTCGGGGAAATTGATGGGTTATTTACAAATATACGAGAGAGAACTAAGTTGGGGACGAGAGCTGGAGCTCGATAACTGTTTTGATCTTATTTACGGTGTCTGAAATACAGAGGGTAAAAATTTCAGGGAAATTGATGGGTTATTTACAAATATACGAGAGAGAACTAAGGTGGGGGACGAGAGCTGGAGTTCGATAACTGTTTTGATCATATTTACGATGTCTGAAATACAGAGGATAAAAATTTCAGGGGAATTGATGGGTTATTTACAAATATACGAGAGAGAACTAAGGTGGGGACGAGAGCTGGAGCTCAGCAACTGACTTGATCTTATTTACTAACTTTGAAGTATGTCTGCTTTAAATTTCGGGGAAAATTGATCTGTTACTAACGATCTTGTACAAATGAACTAAGCTGGGGGACAAGAGCTAGAGTTTGATAATTGTTTTGATTTACTAAACTACGTCTGAAATACAGAGGGTAGAAATTTCAAGGAATTTGATAGGATAATACCGAAGTTACGAGAGGGAAGTAAGGCGGGGGATGAGAGCTGGAGCTCAGTAACTGACTTGATCTTATTTACTGCGTCTGAAATACAGAGGGTAAAAGTTTCAGGGAATTTGATTAGGCTGACGAAGATGTGCAAGGAAACTAAGGTGGAGGATAAGAGCTGGAGCTCGGTAACTAAATTACTGTATTGAACTACGTTTGAAATATGATTATTTTTAAATTTTAGAGGGATTGGACTGTTAGTATTTATTATATGACAGGGGACTAAGGCGGGGGATAGGAGCTGGAGCTCGATAACAAAATTATTGTATTTTAATATGTTTGAAATAGCTGTGTTTTAAATCCCGAAGAAAATGATTGGATACTAAAGAAGATGTATTAGTAAAACTAAGGTGGGAACGTGAGCTAGTCCCTGACTTTGTTTATATATGTAAAACTGAATAGTTTAATGAAAAGGAACTATGAATGAACAATATGAAGGAGAAGGACGGTCCAGATAATATTATGGAGAAGATAAGATAAGATTACCGAGGTGACCTGAAGGCCGCGTCTGGCTGACGGTCTAAAAGTAAACACAGGTGCGGCGACAGATTGCGAGGTAAGGGGGGAGGGAGATGAAGGGGGACGGCTGTGAAATGATTCAGATATACTAGTTTCTAAGTAAGAATCCCATGAGAACTTTTAACAAAAGTCGTATGACATTATCTCATGATAAGAACTTTAACAAACTTCTAAAGTCTCCGAAATTATTTTCATCATAAGAACTTTAACAAACTCGTATGATATTATTTTTCATTATAAGAACTTTAACAACTTCTAAAATCTGTGACTGACAAAATTTACCTGAAAACCCCTGGCTCATAAACACGAATTTGAATTTCTCCCATAAGAACTTTAACAAACTTCTAAGTCTCGGAAATTATTTTCATCATAAGAACTTTAACAACTTCTAAAATCTGTGACACAAAATTTACCTGAAAACCCTCACTCTCACGCGGGATATTGGACCTCAAAACAAAAGTTACCTGTGAGTCGTATGACTCACAGGTGATCTCTGGCCTGAAAAAAAAAGTTACCTGTGAGTCGTACTCCCTACTACTACAAGAACAAGAAGTTACGCCTGAAGATCTGGGATTGAAAACTTTACCGGAGACTTGTAATAGCACTGTTGAAAACAAGGACTGTACAGAACAATCTTGGGAAGAAGATATTTTATGCAGAGTTTGTATGGATAAAAATATAAATATTGTAATACTACCATGTAAACATATGGTGACGTGCAGCGGTTGTCTTTTATCTCTGAAATGCTTCTAAGTCTCGGAAATTATTTTCATCATAAGAACTTTAACAACTTCTAAAATCTGTGACACAAAATTTACCTGAAAACCCTCACTCTCACGCGGGATATTGGACCTCAAAACAAAAGTTACCTGTGAGTCGTACGACTCACAGGTGATCTCTGGCCTGAAAAAAAAAGTTACCTGTGAGTCGTACTCCCTACTACTACAAGAACAAGAAGTTACGCCTGAAGATCTGGGATTGAAAACTTTACCGGAGACTTGTAATAGCACTGTTGAAACAGTGGTGTTGAAACAGAAACAGTCAAATACTACTCACAGCCGCCTGCCACCCGCCACCAGCCACTACCGCCCGCCACCAGCCACTACCGCCCGCCACCGCCTGCTACCAGCCGCCCGCCAACAGCCGCCTACCGCCATAGTCCGCCGCAACTGTCCGCCACCGCCGCCCGCCGCAACTGTCCGCCACCGCCGCCCGCCGCCACTGTCCGCCACAGCCACCCACTGCCACTGTCCGCCACAGTCGCCCTCTGCCACTGTCCATTACAGCAGCAACTGTCCACAACAGCAACTACTGTCCGCCACCGCCGCCCGCTGCCACTGTCCGCCACAGCAGCAACTGTCCGCCACAGCAGCCACTGTCCGCCACAGCCGCCCACCGCCACTGTCCGTCACCGCCGCCTGCTGCCATTGTCCGCTACAGCCGCCCGCCGCCACTTTCCGCCACAGGCGCCCACCGCCACTGTCTGCCACAGCCGCCAGCCGCCACTATCTGCCCGCCGCC
>NW_027189150.1:182500-222500 GCF_040958095.1 Procambarus clarkii | reverse complement strand
TGTCTCTCTACTCTCACTGTCTCTCTCTTCTCTCTCTGTCTATATCTTTCTAAATGTAATAAAAATAAGTATACCTAATAAATCCAATAATTAAAATTTAGAATTAGCGTTTTTAAAATTTCTGCTCCAAAACGTTATATCATAACATTTAAAACACGTTCAATTAAAACGTTATGACCTCTCGTTTTATTATCGTCTTTACAAATTCTCAAAATATGTATATTAAACGTAATTTATAACGTGCCCAAAACAATGAAATGTCGTTTTTAGCCTGAAAATGGTTGGGGTAGATGGCTCCAATAGTCAAGGAGGATTTAGGGATTTAATCGAAAATTGAGCAAAAGTACATTCACAGTAGCCATTTCTATCACTAATGACACTACTGCAGATGAAAATATTTTGGTAATATATAGCTGTACCACCTCCTTTTTTGCTAGGCCTACAGTTGTGAATAGCTTTATAACCATGGGCCAGATTCACGAAGCAGTTATGTACGTACTTACGAATGTTTTTCTTCTTAGCATCTTCGCAGCGGCTACGTTGGTATTCAGGTAGGCATTTATGTATAAAAATCTTCGTAAGTACACCGCCTCACATTAAGGACGCTCGATCTGGACCACTCGTAGCTTTACGTAAACGGGTTATAACTCAATTTTCCTCTGCTACACAACACGGAGGATCGATTTTAGTATAAACAAACAATTTAGTTGACGAGTTTCTTCAAGAAGAGTCCTTCGTGTTAACTATACATGCATTCTCTGCTTGAAACTTGTAGTAAGTATGTATTTTATGATATTAGAATTAGATTTATAATAGCAAGATATTATACCAGTAGATATACACTGGTGAACATGAAATATGCCCGAAACGCTATGCGTACTAGTAGCCTTAAGTATTGTATATACTAGCTCTATCTATAAATCATAAATCAATCAGAATGTTTGTAACTCTGCATCTATGTATGTACTTTTCCTAAATAAAATATTATTATTATTATTATTACTGTTATATGAGAGGTGATGATCCTTCTCAATATGAGAGACTGTGAAATATAAGAGGTGATGGTGGGAGCATTTACTATCACCAAATGCCCTTGTTCGCCTAGCAATAAGTATAGCTAGGGGCGTACTTTAGCTATACATACCCATTTTTAATTTATTTTGTTTGGTTTCATTTTTAAATTAAACCGGGGTTACCTTACCTTGAGGTTACCTTGAGGTGCTTCCTGGGCTTAGCGTCCCCGCGCCCCGGTCGTCGACCAGGCCTCCTGGTTGCCGGACTGATCAACCAGGCTGTTGGACGCGGCTGCTCGCAGCCTGACGTATGAGTCACAGCCTATTTGATCAGGTATCCTTTGGAGGTGCTTATCCAGTTTTCTCTTGAACACTGTGAGGGGTCGGCCAGTTATGCCCCTTATGTGTAGTGGATGCGTGTTGAACAGTCTCGGACCTCTGATGTTGATAGAGTTCTCTCTCAGAGTACCTGTTGCACCTCTGTTTTTCAACGGGGGTATTCTGCACATCCTGCCATGTCTTCTGGTCTCATGTGATGTTATTTCTGTGTGCAGGTTTGGGACCAGCCCCTCTAATATTTTCCACGTGTAAATTATTATGTACCTCTCCCGTCTGCGCTCAAGGGAGTACAGTTTTAGGCTCTTTAGTCGGTCCCAATAGTTTAGATGTTTTACTGAGTGGATTCTAGCAGTAAAGGATCTCTGCACGCTCTCCAGGTCAGCAATTTCTCCAGCTTTGAAAGGTGCTGTCATTGTGCAGCAGTACTCTACTCTAGAGAGCACAAACGTTTTGAAAAGTATCATCATCGGTATAGCATCTCTAGTGTGAAAAGTTCTTGTTATCCAACCTGTCATTTTTCTTGCAGTTGTGATGGCTACTTTATTGTGTTCTTTAAAGGTAAGGTCTTCCGACATGAGTACACCCAGATCCTTTACATTGCCTTTTCGTTCTATGTTATGATTTGCCTGAGTTTTGTACGTGGTTTCCTTTTTTATATTTTCATTTTTTCCATAGCGCATGAGCTGGAACTTATCTTCGTTAAACACCATATTATTTTCTGTAGCCCATAGAAAGACCTGATCTACATCTGACTGGAGGTTCGCCGTGTCCTCTATGTTGCCTACTCTCATGAAGATCCTAGTGTCATCTGCAAAGGATGATACAGTGCTATAGGTTGTGTTCTTGTCTATGTCCGAAATGAGGATGAGAAAAAGTACTGGAGCAAGCACAGTACCCTGGGGGACTGAGCTCTTCACGGTTGATGGGCTGGATTTTATTTTGTTGACTATTACACATTGGGTTCTGTTGGTCAGGAAATTGTAGATCCATCTGCCTATTTTTCCGGTAATTCCTTTTGAACGCATTTTATGTGCAATAACACCATGGTCACATTTATCAAAAGCTTTTGCGAAATCTGTGTAAATTACATCCGCGTTATGTTTGTCTTCCATAGCATCTAATGCCATATCATAGTGGTCCAGAAACTGCGACAGGCAAGAACGCCCTGTTCTGAAACCATGTTGTCCGGGGTTATGGAGTTGCTGTGATTCCATGTATTTTGTGATTTTACTTCTCAAAATTTACTTCTCAAAATTACTCTCAAAATTTTTTATGATGTGCGATGTTAGCGCTATTGGTCTGTAATTTTTTTGCCTCAGCCTTATTTCCTCCTTTATGAAGTGGTGCTATCTGCTGTTTTTAGTATATCAGGAATAACGCCAGTATCTAGGCTTTGTCTCCACAGAATGTGGAGGGCCTGCGATAGTGTTTTTTTACAGTTCTTTATGAATATGGAGTTCCATGAATCCGGGCCTGGTGCAGAGTGCATAGGCATACTGTTTATGGCTTCTTCAAAATCCAGTGGGGATAGGGTGACGTCTGATATATGATTTGATGTTGGTATCGTATCCATGAAAAATTCATTTGGGTTATCAATCCTTAGTGTGTTTAATGGCTCGCTGAAAACAGAGTCGTACTGCGTCCTCAGTAGCTCGCTCATTTCTTTGTTGTCATCGGTGAAAGTTCCATCTCCCTTTTGCAGGGGCCCGATACTAGATGTGGTTTTTTATCTTGATTTTGCATAGGAGAAAAAATATTTCGGATTTCTTTCTATTTCACTGATGGCCTTTTGCTCTCTTTGCCTCTCCTGGGTTTTGTATGATTCTTGTAGCTTCCATTTAATTGTTTCTATTTCTCTACCTAACCTTCTTCGCCGTTCTTGAGATAGGGTGCGACTCTCAAGTTGTTCCGCGATTCGTTTTCTTCGCCTATATAGGGAACGACGTTCCCGTTCCAATCTGCATCTCTTCCTCTTTTTTCTTAGAGGTATACGGTTTGAACATATTTCTAGTGCTACTGAGCTTATTTTTTCCAGGCACTGGTTCAGGTTTGCATTTTCTAGCTGTTCTTCCCAGTTTATTTCTGTGAAGTCCTTGTTTATTTGCTCCCAGTTTATCTGTTTATTATTGAAGTTGAATTTGCTGAAATCTCCTCCACCGGGAATCTGGACTGCTTTTGAAGGTCTACTCCCCATGGTTGTCATAACTTCAATTAAGTTGTGATCTGAGTAACAGGTATTTGTAATCATTATGTTCCTGATCAATTCATCATTATTAGTGAAAATGAGGTCCAGCGTGTTCTCCTTCCTAGTTGGTTCTACTATTTGCTGGTTTAAGGCAAACCTGTCGCACATCCGTAGCAGGTCATTTGCATGTGCCTGTTCATTTAGGCTACTTCCTGGTATTCTTTCTGATATTACTGTATTAGCCAGGTGCTTCCATTTCAGGTGCCGTAGGTTGAAGTCCCCATGCAGGATGATGTTCGAAGCTGGATTTGTGAGGTTTTCCAAGCAGTGTTCTATTTTCATTAGTTGGTCTTTAAACTGCTGAGGGTTTGCCTCCGGTGACTTATATACAAGGACAATAACTACATTTAAAATCTCTATTTTGATTATCAGCACTTCCACCATATCATTTGAGGTGTTTATCAGCTCACTTCCACCATATCATTTGAGGTGTTTAGCAGCTCAGTACAGATGAGTGTGTCTTTGATGTAGAGGCTGACCCCACCCTGAAGCCGGTGTTTCCTCTCACATCTGAAAAGATTGTACTCTGAGATCCATATTTCACCATCATGGTAGTCCTTTGTGTGGGTTTCTGTTAGGGCTGCAAACACTGCATTTGCCTCATGAAGGAGACCATCTATAAATTGAACTTTGTTGGTTTTGCGTGTTTTTATACCCTGGATGTTGGCAAATATAAATGATGTTATCGTGTTAGTGGAAGTGCTGGAAGCCTTAATTGGTGTTAATATCTGAGGCTCTGGTAAGGAGGCCACTGTGTTTGCGTCCAGGGTGTGTTGTTTTGGAAGTGATTCGTCCAATTTTGGTAGTAGGACGTGTGTTGTCTGGTGTAGTACCTGTGTGCTTGTTGGTAATTTGAATTCCAGTCTTGTGGGTATCTCCGTTCCCCTCTGTAATCCTGTAGTGGTTCCATCTGACTGTTCCTCTCTCTTATATTTACTACTCTGTTTCTGCCTTCCTCTAAAAAAATTCCAGTAGTGTCATATTGTTCTTCCCGTCTATAACGCTCTGTACCTCTCACATGGAATTCCGGACACTGAAGATTGTAGCATTTTTTGTCCCTAATTGAAAATTGACATAATTTAGGGTGGAAGTATCTACACCCTGTTCCAAAACGGCATGTACCCTTCTCCAACATGTTCCTGCATTTTCGAGGATGCAGAAAATGGCATTTTGCTCCTAATTTTCCATAGATGCATATTCCTTTAGCGTAGAATTTGCAAATGTGTTCCGGTTTTGCGTTTTTCAAGGTATTTATATCTGTGACTGTCTTGTCTACCTCTTTATTGGAGCCATCTCCATTTTTCGTCCCAATTCCTTCATCTATGCACTGTCTCACTGTTGCTCTCATCGTTTATATTATCTGGCTCTGCAATATTGCTGTTATTTTGTACCACAATAGTCTCCTCCTCCACACTACTGCTGCGGTTCTCCAAACTATCTGTTCCTGAGTTTTGGTCGTTATCCAATGTTGACTTTTCCCAGTCCGCATATATCACTGGTAGCTTGTCTGTGAATGATAATCTCTGTGACTCGGGAATGTTTTTCATCAGTTTAGTTATGTTCTCTAACATTAATCTGTCATCTTTGCAAACCCAGTAAATTCCTTGCCTTTTTATGCATCCTGGAGCTAATTCTGTACAGCCCAGGTGAAATCGTATGTTACAGATGCAGCAAGTTACGCCTGCATTACGTCTTCCCAGTACTCCCGAACACTCGCCACACCTCTCCATTGTCTGATGTTTTGTGTTGTATTTGAGATTCACTGTATGGATCACTTGTTGATGTCAGTCCTTTTAACTCTTTATAAAATTATATGTATATATAGTTATATGTTTAATATTTATAATATTATATGTATACCGTATATTAGTAATATTATATGTATACCGTATATTAGTAATATTATGTATGTTATTTTGTTCAAACTTTACGGCAGGTACTTAGCGTAGGGTAGCGAAGCTGGTCCCCGGTGAATACAGGTGACCTCTTGTTGTCCCAGGTTGATGTCACCAGTTTCCAGTTACCCGATTTATAACTACTGATGCCGCCTCTTGCCACTATTCTATATTTCTAGTATTCTATATTTATAATATTCTATGCACGATTTTCCTTCACTTCCAACTTATATGTTGTTGTGATACCTGTTCCACATCACTGTTCCACGAATCACCATTCACTATTTTTTTCCTAATACACGCATGTACACAAAGCCTCGTTCACTGGCTCACACGTGACTCCCGTTTATTCTCTATTTAGCACAAAGTTCTATTGATAATGACTATTTTCAATTTTCCAGCGGGTCACTATGCACTTTGTTATGTCTGTAATCAGTAATCCATGGCAGTAGTCCTAAGAATCCCGGTTTATGACACGATTTTAACGGAGCGCGCACGGTACGTCTTCCCCCTCCCTCGACCTCGACGTGACCTAAAGTCGGTGAGAAATAAAACAAAAATATGCTTCACAAATGTTAGGTAAGGGGTAAAAACTTCAACAACTTTTGTCATGGAATACTTAGGCCTATAATTATCACTATATGGACTATTATGGCCAGTTAAAAAAGAGAGGGGGGGGGGAGGAAGCAAGGGGTCCAAGACCTCTTCCTGTTACACAATTTGGCTGTGTGTAACAATCAGTAAGTAATTATCAAAAGAAGGCACCAAGCTGGGAAGGCTATGTACCACGTTTGTGTATAACAATAAACCATTTTTTTTTTTAACAAATAATGCAACTGTGAGTAAAACAAATAATGTCAGCTGTAAAAATAGTGATGCTGTTATTTAAATAAAAAATATAATGAAAGAAATATTACTGGTTTATTGTTATCCTATCTTTTTGTACTGTACAGTATATCCAAAGAAGTGAAAAATTGAGACATTGTGAGATTTTTCTCTACGCCTACCTCCCTTAAGAGGTGGACTACAAGTTTAAAGTCTGCTTACGGCAGTTAAGCATGAGTCCAGTAGAAAAAGGAAAAGCGGGAGCAAACCGCCAGGCCTCCACCACCAAGGGAGAAAACCTGTCCACAATAGGCCGCTGGCTCCTCCTAGTTAAACAGGACGTTAAAACTAATAAAGGGTAACCGACGGGTTCTCACAATCAAATATTTATATTTGATGTGGCGCTATGAAATGGAATTCGAATTCCCAAGAACAGCCGCCTTATCAAGATCACATCAACATTTAATAATAATATGCAGAAATATGATGAAATAATATAGTTGAAGGGTTGACATCAAAGACTGTTTTCTATAACACAACAATTTATTAATAACAAGAGACTAACTACTACATTACCGAGTTTACATTACGTTAATGTCAATCCAGTGGCACGATAACAAACAGCTAAATAGCAACCCTTGCTGTGAGGCTGCATACTGAACTAATGTGAACACAGGTGTGCTCACTGATGATGCAGAAATTGCAAAACAAAGGAAAATATCACAGACTAAGTTTCACCACAGCGAATGGTTACGTTATTGTACATCAAGTGGCATTTGCAACACAGCTATTCAACAGCCCCTCGTGAAGTGACAGCAGGCTCCATCTTGCTGACACTTCGGGCTGACAACATGAACTAACTGAACAAATGAAGGATCCACTGAAGACAAAGACACAAGCAGGCAATCAATAGTGCCTCGGTTTCCCTAACAGCTACTATAATCACAAACTTAGGGGTCCTCCCGCCCCCCCAGGAGAGACCCACGTAACTAGGCGGAAGTCTAACAGTGACTCCCCCCTATCACAACCCAGTGTGAACACTCTTTGCAACTCCCAATAAGAAGTTGCCCTGTTGTAACCCGATACACAGACAGGCAAGGCGGGATTCTGGGACACAGCTCCACAGATCCCTAGAGGACTCTACCCTCGTCACCAGACGACAACCAAAAGAAATTGCCTGAAGTGATTAATTACGTTAATTGACTGATCGCAGCAGTCAGCAACAAAGTACTACGGTAATCACAAACAATGTTCAAATACTCCGTGTAAACAACAACATCAACACCTGGTGAATTCACTAAGTGGCGATTACTAATTATCTTTAATTAGCTACGAGTGCTTAATCACTCTGTCCGCAGACAGAGCTGATCAGTCCAACGAATTACGGAAGCTTAATTACAGCGCAATTGACTCCGATCATAACAGACCGTCAACCCCTTACGTTAATCACTCAATTAACGACAGCTCGTTAAATCGTTAACACTACGTTAGTCTTCACTTGACAATTCCTCCACTGCGTGAAGTTCACTGTGACTGTTGCCTTTACACGTCCCTACGCTAATCATTAACACTTGTCTCTCTCTTGTTAACAATAACTCAACATATTACACCACACTTGACTCCTTGCAAGTATTCAGTGAGTAATTCTCAATTAAGGTCAAACGGACCACTAATTACATCCCCATTGAGTTACGTTAACTAAGCCTACCCTAACTTGGTAGCTTCTCCACAGTCTGTGTCAAAAATTTACTAGTGAGTGTTAATTACCTTAATTAGGGAACTAATTACTTGAGCCATTAATTAACGGTCACCAGGACCGATAATTAATCATCCAGAAATACATCTCACTCCGCACTGCCTAAGCAGGTCTCATCAAACACTGTGGATTCACGGGAAAGGAGTTAATTACCCTAATTAACAAGATGTGCCAATAATCCACTGTCCTCAGACAGGATATGATTAATACAACGATTTATGCTAGCTCCATGACCTCGCTTTACCGAGTCACCGGAGCTCTCCAATGCTAATTACTCCACAAATTAACATGAGCCACTAATTGCTATACCCCTGAAAGGTAATTAGTCTCGAGCATATTACGTTAACACAAGTACTGACAGACTCTGACAGATCCTCTCCCACTACGTGAATTCATGATGAGAAGGCTAATTACATAATTAGCTAGAGTTGTCAATTAATTGTCACATGGACAATTAATTGCTCCCGAGACGTATCTCATTCTAGCTCAACACTGTTCTCTCTTATAACAGCCCCCACTCACTCCACAATACTAAGTGTGCACCCCTTATCCAGTTAATTACCCCTTAATTAACTCACTGAATCCTTAAGTCCTCAACATAACTTAAAGAAACAAAGTAACCCCAGCGTTACATAAGTCACACTATAATGGCATGCAACAACATATCAGCACTACCCACATATGGTTGCGGCTACTGCAACTCGCTAATTACTGTGCCCACACAATAAAAACACACGGTTGTGCAACACACACAAGTATACTAATATTACTGCCCCTCCTCCTCTTTTACTTCTTGCACCTGATTGCACAGGAATACTGTGAACACACACATACCTCAGCCAGGCAATTAACCCATCAATTGCCTGCTCTCAATAAGTACTGTGAATTCCCCTGAATAATCCTAGAGGTCCCTTAAACCCTCAACACAGTTCCTGGGGCAATAATATTGTATAAACTGAAACAACACTGCACAAACCTGCAACATAATGATGCCGTCAGCATACCCCACATGCTAATGACATCATTAGGCAATCAGTCAGCAATCACACCTACTGACTTACCACACAACACAGTACATAGCATGCAAATGAACACATAGAAATGGCATTCACATAATCAATGAAAATTATATCACCAAGTAGTGTGCAACTACCTACACAGACTTCAGGAGTCCCCACTGACATCCCTGCCTACCTCTAATGATTATAATTTTACGGTACTCTATGGCATTAATCATGGATCACTTATATGGTAAATCTCTACACTGACTGGTCACATACTCTAGTCAGTCTACACACTTATATAAATATATATATATATATATAACTACTTGTGTGGTACCGTTTACAACATCCATCTCCAGGTACATCCCAACCAGTCACCTGGACGACAGTACAGACAGCTGTCTCTCAGCTGCTTCCTCACTGTAACAACTTTTATTGTACTCACGGCTCCTTAAATCCTCAACAATCCTTTCCCTGGTCACTACCTCTCTGGCTGTAAACACTTAGCTCGCTCCTCGTGCGAGGTGTGGCCCTAGAATGTCCAGGGAAGGTGGCCAAAACATGTGGCCAAGGCATGTGGCCACAGCGCCCCTCCCGAGCTGAGAGAGGGGGGTTGGGTGGCCTGGGGTGGCCGGCGTGCTGGTGGCCTGGGTGGACACGGGTAGCGCATGACGTCATAACACCCCACCGGCCGGGCTGGCGGGCAGGGTGGTGTTTGGCCTGGGTGGGTGGCCTCCACCCGCGGGCGGGCGCGCACATGGGTGCCGCCCACAGGAGTACCCACTCAGCTGGGGAATCTCAACCCCATCACTCTAGAACCTGCCTTTGTTCTACACTGGGGTGACAATGGCCGGCGGCGTCCCCATACTGACGCAGCCTGGCGGAATGCAAAGTCCAACATGGGCCTGTAATATCACACTCGCTTACACTGCCCACCACCAATTGTCCATTGCCACTAGACAGGATACTCGATCCACCTGTTACACCATGAGGCTCCAGCTGCCCCATTGGTGAACACAGTCAACTGTTTCTCTAGCCTTATTACTGTTTCTTCCATAAATCCTTGGCCCCAATTCACCTAATTGGGCCTTGACACAACCAGGGATAGCAGGGGTGCCATCCCTGCTAGTTAACACGGTAGCGTCCGCGATTAACAGGGTGGAGGGGAAAAATGCCCCCCCCCTCCACCCAGACACGTCCTAGTCTACCTGCTACCCTGCTCAGACTGAAGATTTGGCGGGCTAAGGGAACTCAAGATGCCCATACCTCCTTACTACCATGCCTAGACCAATCAGCACTAAGCCGGCACTGTTCCTCGTGCCGGACCCACTCATAGCTCTTCGCGCCAAAACTAGGCTTGGACCACACGTGCCGGGCCCAATCACCTCTCTCCGTCACCCTCGGCGTCCTGTGACGTCACAAGGAGGGTGAGGCCTACCCCACTGCCCCTCCCCTCCCCCTGTAAAACCGTTGGTAGAGTCAAGTACCTCCCTACACCACTCCACTCTCAACTCCCATCCTATTTCACAGAAACAGGAAAATCTCTGTAATTCTCTCTACAGAGCAATCACAGACTTCTAACTACTCTCAAGTGATAGTTCGTAAAACAAGCTTTCATTGAACACCCAACAAGCATATGTTATTTTGAAAGCTTCAGTTTCTAGAGTGCCTAGCCTAATCTAGAAACTAGGAAAAACTAGCTTAGGGATCTAGATCCCTCACAGACATAATGCACAATTTAATGAATGATTCAAAAGAAATATGACTATTACATATCAACATGAGATCTTAATGACCCATGGTTAACATGAATTAATTAGGATAATACTGGTAATAATACAAACTATAATTTAAAATCTTAATTACTCAATTTTTTTATTAAGAAGCTTAGGTATACACAGCAATGTGCTGCTACCCTATTCTATATGGAAGATTACACAGTGTAGATAAAAAACTATCTATAAATTCATCTGATACTCTCATCTCACAGGATGATTAGGCATACATGGAATCAAGAGAGAAAATACCTGCCTCAATACAAAAAACAAATGAACTCTGACTAAACAACAACTTCACGATTTTCACAAGAGGTAAGCACTGAATCATGGAAACATTATATTATAATTACTCTTACTAGTTTCTACATAACTCCTCTCAAACAATGTATTTTTTTAACATGCTTAGGTATACACAGCAATGTGCTGCTTCCCTATTCTGTATGAAAGACAGTGTGGATAAAAAAAAACAGCTACAAGCTCATCAAACATCCCCCACCTCACAGGAAGGCTAGTCATACATGGAATCAGGAGGGAACAAGAAATATAAGGCTGATCTATTAGCCCCACTGGCAAAATCTGGGTGCAGCACAAAAATATCTTCCAATAGTCCTGAGTGTATGAAGTAATTACAGAGCCCAAAGTACCTTATACCATTTGGTCTGAAGTCCCTGATAACAGGGCAATCACAGAAATAGTGATGGAGAGTATGTCCTCTCAAGTACGACTGAAAACAGATGTTTTTTTGCAAAGAGGGTTATAAACCCATGGAACCACCTATACCCGCTGAAGCCGTAAATGCCAAAATAATGCTGAAAAATATCATTAAGACAATTGGCGGGACCTTTAACAAACCGCCGGGATTCTGTCCATTTACCCAAGGGCCACTAGATAATTAATGGCCCTTGAGTAAATTCAGGTAAATATATACAATAATTGTCAGTGCATCTTCCGATCGACAAGGAAAGCTACACAGTATCTCTTAGAATTACATAGGTAAATAAAAAATGTAACATATTTGTTTACTACAAGGTCGATGCTGGCTGTAGAAGTTGAAAAAACATAGTTTTACTTCAAAATATACTAATTTTATAAGAAAATTCGACTTAAATAGGTGGCAGGTGAGCTCCGATAAGCCAGCATCGTGATTGGCTAAATCATCAAGATGAAGAATGTTGCCTGCTCTCTGATTGGCCAAACGAATAGCCCTAGTGACATCTAGCATGACTTCTTGAGAGTTGCTAATAACTTCGTAAGTACGGCTTTCTGAATTGCATGTAGTCACGTTCTTAGCCGTTACTTATGAACCTTCGTAGCACACCTACTTACGAAGAAATGCATGGAGCTTCGTGAATCTAGGTCCAGCTAATTTGTAAAGTTGGGAATGGTCTTTACTTAGCCCGGTTTCTGTTAAAATAATGAACGATAGTTTAGTACCAAGGGTTGTGAGTAAAGCATTTATATCATTAAAATGTTTACCAAGTGATCTAACATTTTGGTTGAAAACTGATGTGTTATTTTGGTGTTTGTTTTTTGCCTGGTGTGCTGTGTAATACCTGCAGTAGTGATGATCTGTATGGGTTTTTTTATAAATTTGTGACAGTTGATTTTGTTCATGATCAATATCAGCTTGCATGTGGATGCAATGTAGTCAAGGTACAATAAGGTATGCAATTACAGAGCAGTAAAATACTAAATCAACTAAATATGTAAAACAATTATGATAAAAAAGGAAAGGAAACAAGAAAAACAAAAGTAAATAAATATAAATGAAAATTAACTTATAATAGAAGCAAATAAAGTATAATGAAGATTACTGAATTGAGGCAGTAACAGCAAATGACAATACATTTCTATATTTAATTTTTTTATATTTCATACACTTTCTATATTTTGTTTGTCAATAAATCCTCCAATCAAATTAATCTAATAATAAACAATATCCAAATTAGTAACAAAGTAGATGGAAAATTCCTTGGCATTCTCATTGACCACAAGCTGAATTTCCAGGGGACACATTCTAAATATAAAAAAAAAGTTTCTAAAACTGTTGGCATCCTTTCTAAGATCAGATATTATGTACCTCGCTCTGCCCTGGTGACGCTCTATTACTCTTTCATCTATCCTTATCTCAATTATGGTATTTGTGCTTGGGGTTCTACTACACAAAATCATTTACGTCCTCTAATTATTCAACACAAAGCTGCTATTAGAACAATATCTAACTCTGGCTCCAGACAGCACTCGGTACCCTTACTCAAATCTTTGAATATGTTAGATATTAAGTCACTGCACATCCTCTCATGCATACTCTATATATTTAAAACTCTGAACTGCAATGTCAATCCTGACCTTAGAAGCTTCCTAGAAGGTTGTAACAAAACCCATGTGCATCACACCAGAAACAAATACCTATATGATATTCCAAGAGTGCGAATTAACCAAACTAGAAATGCTCTACAAATCAAGGGACCCAGAATGTGGAATGGTCTCACCAATCCTGTCATAGGCTGTACGTTCAAAGAGCTTGCAGACACAACTCGTGAGGGCAATAGGGCAGAAGTCCTTGGGGGATTACCCGAGAGACCCTGGTTTCCGAACAGGGAGGATAACAGCATCGAGCCAGTCTTCAGGGACTGACGACGACTCCCAGACCCGATTGTACAGACTCAGTAAATACCGAGACGTGCATGGAGGAAGATGGCGAAGCATTTCATAATGAATGCCATTGGAGCCCGCTGCCGTAGAACCACAAAGGGCTAGGGCAGACTGAAGCTCAGAGAGAGAGAGGGGATCATTATAGGGAAGGTGAAGCCAAGTAGAGAAATTTAAAGGACGAGATTCAAGGAGAGGCTTACGAAGAAGGAAGGATTGGGGGAGATAAGAACCAGAACTAACAGAGGAAAAATGGGAATCCAGTTCGGTCGCAACCTGCAACGGGTCCTCCACAAGAGCACCACGGAGGTGAAAGACCGGTGAGACATCGGGAACGAACTTACCCGCAATCTTGCGGATACGCTTCCAGACCAATGGAAGAGGAGTTTCGGACTTAACGGTGGCGACATAAAACTCCCAGCAAGCACGTTTAGCCGCACGGATGGTCCTAAGAGCCACCGCACTCGCCTTCCGAAACAAAAGAAAAGACTCAACCGTCTGCTGGCGGCGATGTCTCTTCCAGGCTGCACGCTTACAGCGGACAGCCCGAGCACAGTCCAAACTCCACCAGGGAACGCACTTCTGCATTCCCCAAGAGGAAGAGCAAGGAGTAGAGTGGAGGGCAGCGTCAAAGACAGTGTCATGAAAAAGAAGGAGGGCGCGAGGGAGAGGTAAAACGGAGAGGTCGGAAATAGTAGCACGGAGAGTAAAGAGGCGCCAGTCAGCCTCGGCAAACCGTCACCTAGGGAAGGAGAGAGGAGGGCGAAAGGAGAAAAAAGTGACAAGGATAGGAAAATGGTCACTGCCATGGAGGTCATCAAGGACTCGCCACACGAAATCTAAGGAAAGGGATGACGAGCACAGAGAAAGATCGAGACAAGAAAGGGAGCGAGTCCGAGAGTCCAAATGAGTGGGCTCACCAGAATTAAGAAGGGACAGGGAAGAAGAGAGGATGAAAGGTTCAAGGAGGCGATCCAGGTGTTTGTCAGCACATCACCCCAAAGGGCATGACGACAATTGAAATCACCCAGCAGGAGCATAGGCTCCGGCAAGGAGTCTAGGGGGTGTTTAAGATCGGGAAGAGAAAGTGGGACAGTGGGGGGGGGAGATAAATGGAACAAACAGTGTACCATCTACACACAAAGACACGGGCGGCAAAACAGTGGAGAGGCGAGGAAAAAAGTAAGGGGACAAAGGGAACATCGGAACGAATCAAGAGAGCAGAAGAATATTGGACGGGGAGAGAAAAGAATAGCCACGGAAGCGACCAGGACGAGAACCAAGCATCGGCTCCTGGAGACAGACACAAAAGGGCGAAACTGTGAAATGAGAAGTTGGAGGTCAAGGAAATTGGCGTAAAATCCACGGATGTTCCACTAAAGAAAAGACATCAGCAAAGAGAGAAAGGAGGGCAACAGAGAGCAAAGAAGAAACAAAGGTGAAGAAGGAACACAGCGCACTAAAAAAGCAGAGTCAGGATCAGGGTCAACGAAGTCAGGGTTAGGGGGCATGGGTAAACTGAGTAAAGGAGGGAAAGAAGCGAGAGGACAGACCAGAGGTGCACGAGCAGGGTCTGGAGGAGGAGAGGCAGAAAGAGGGGAGCGCACCTCAGCAAGGCAGTAACCGAGATGGAACCAGGGGCTAAAGAAACCCCTACAGTAGGAACAGGGGCTCCACCACCGAAGCAGGAGGGGAAGGGACGACAGAATCAGAGATAGGGGGTAAAGAAGAAAGCAAAGCCTTCTTACCGACAAGGGAGGAGGAAGGAGAGGAGCCATGTTTCCGCTTCTGACTCAAAGATATGGGCGTCCCAGCAGCAATGTACTGGGCAACAGACTCCAGCGTCTCGATAGGAGAAGAGGAGCGAGAGCGAACAACACAACCATCAGGAGAGCGATGGACGTCGGCCCGCACAGTCAGGCGGCGTGGAGAGCCAAGAGACGGAGGAGAATGACGGGAAGGAGGACCAGAGGGAGAGGAAAAAGAAGACACAGGAGACGTGACAGACTGGGTAGAAAGAAGGGGAGCCCTAGACAGAGAACCAGGAGGGGGACCCTTCGGAACAGAATGGGGTGACAGGGGAGGTTATGGTGGGCGTGTCCGGGTCTAAGGCTCGGAAACGGTTGAGAGACTGAGGAAGGTGGGAAGGACGAGGAGAGGAAGAGCGCACCACATGAGCATAGTAGACACCAGCGAAAGAGGGGAGACGATGAACCTGGCGCCGAGCCTCAGGAAAAGACAAACGGTCCCGGTGCTTCAAGTTGAGGACAGCCGCCACAAGTTTGTAACGAATACACACAAGGGAGAAGGTAGGGTGGGCCTCACCGCAATTGAGGCAGAGGGCCTGGGGAGAAATGCACTCCAACTTAGTGACCCTCGCTTCCACACAGGGGACAGAGAGAGACAGGACTAGAGCATTTGAGGGTACCATGCCCAAACCTCCAGCACTTACCGCAGAGCCTCGGAGAGGGAATATATTCCTGAACGGAGCATCTGGCACCAGCAAGAATGACAGAGGGCGGAAGGGTCCTACCATCAAAGATAACCTTTACAACCCGAAGGGGCAGACGGCGATGACCACGAGGGGGACGAGTAAACGTATCCACCTGGAGGATAGAATGACCCTGGGCCTCGAGGATATGCTTGATATCCTCGTGGCAGTCCTTGAGATCCCTAATACCGGTCGCAACATGGTGTGGGAGGAGAACAGTGCCAACACTGGCATTCAACCGAGCGTTCTTAGAGACCCGAACAGGGGTCTCGCCAAGGCAGGATAACGCGGCCAAGTGGGCGGCCACATCCTGAGAAGGAGCAGCAACGACATGGATACCAAGACGAGTGGGGTTGAAGGTGACAGAGGCATCCACGGAATCGACAAGATGCCTATGAAGGGAAAAATCGTCAGGAGGAGTTCAATCCATAGGTAGGAGGTCAAAGTACTTAGTCCATGTAGCAGGACCAAACAAAGCATGGAACGAAGTAAGATGGGAAGGGAGCATACGAGAGCGGCCATGGCGGGGACGGCGACGAGAACCCTTAGAGAGAGACGGGTCGAAAGGTGCAGTAGTCACAAGAAGAGATGGAGCCGTGCCAGGGAACGAGACAGTCACCACAGCAGGCTTGGGGCTCGACCCAACCACAGAGGAGAGAGAGGAGCAGGGAGGAAGAGTCCGGTCTGGGCCTAAACCGGGTCTTGTAGCGGGAGCTACAAATCCTGGTCTTCCAGGACGATCCGACTCAGGGGCCTGGTCGCCCACCCTATGAGCCTGGGTTAGAGAAGTCAAGTCGTCAACCATACAGCAAACCAATATATAAGGGATGGGACCTGAACCAAGGGATACGACCTACCAGGGCAGCCAGGGAGGCCGAGCGCGGGCCAGTGCAGGAAGGGTGTGTCGTCCCCAGCGGTGCTCCCCCTTTTCAACAAGGGAGTCCTACTACTTCGTTCATTCTCCCACACTGGTGCTAAGATCCCAGTCTCCCTATTGCGCTAGCCTGGACACCCAATCATCCACTCAGGGCGGCCTCTCACAGACCACCCCTCCAGCGGGTGGTCCGATGGCTCACAAGGCCCCTACATGGTGCCCTTCAGCACGTACACCACCCAAAGAGGGGGCAGGAGAGGGGGCACAGGCAACCCACACCGGTCCCAAGGAGGTGTACGTGAGCCCCTCACCACGGAGGGGTGGCTAACATAAGGTTCCTTTAGAAACTTGTGTAAGGAATCTTTCAGAACTTTGTATACCACCTATGTCAGACCAATCCTGGAGTATGTGGGCTCCAGCATGGAGTCCATTTCCTGTCAATCATGAAACTAAACTGGAAAAAGTTCAAAGGTTTCCCACCAGACTAGTACCCGAACGATACGGGCACCCGTACCCGAGGGGGATGTGCTACGAGGAGAGACTACTGGAATTAAACCTCGTCACTGGGAGACAGAAGAGTTAGAGCGGACATGATCACCACATGAAAGATTCTCACGAATTGATAGGGTAAATTAAGACAGACTATTTACCACAATGGGCGCACGAACTAGAGGACACAGGTGGAAATTGAGTGCCCAAATGAGCCATAGAGACGTTAGAATTTAATTTTTTCAGTGTCAGTAGTAGACAAATGGAATGCATTAGGCAGTGATGTGGTGGAGGCTGACAACATACACAGCTTCAAGTGTAGATATGATAGTCCAGTATGCTCCGGAACCTGTACATTAGTTGATTGACAGTTGAGAGGCGGGGCCAAAGAACCAGAGTTCAATGCCAGCAAGTACAATTAGGTAAGTACACTCTCGCGCTCTCTCAAAAATTCTAAACCGCCACCATTGACATTTGGTTACATATCAAGAGCCAATCCAAACAGCTAGACCACATGAATGGTCAATATGGTTACATTTATGTCACATACTTATTCAGTCGCTTGATGAACTTGAGCCACAATAACAAAATTAAATGTGGTATTATATATTTGTTTTGAACTATTTATATGTTATACTAGAGCCTAGGTGAAGCGGTGGCGTGTGTGGTGCAGTAGGACGGGGAAGGGGGAAAGTTGCAGGGGCATGGAGGCAAGCATGGGGGACTCCAGAATGCTACACCTCAACAGGGACGCAAGTTTGCTGAAGTCTTCCTACTCGTCCCCTCCGGAGCACAAGGAAGACGTTTGGAATGGGCACATTCATTGCTATAACTATTTTCATCTCTTGCATAATTTGCAAAAAATCACATTTCAAAAGATTAGCCTTACTCAACAGCCCTGGGTGATGCACCTGAGCAGCTATTTCAGTGTGTAAGGTCAGCACACAAAGGTGTGCCAGTTAATACCACCATCTCGACCAAGACTTGTGTGTCAGGGCAGCGCAAGAGCACCTCAAAGGGTGAATGTTATCACCACCTTTAAGTGGTGTGAGGTAGGAGAGGGGAGAAGGCTTCAACACCTTGCCTGCTCAACCTCCACTGGACACAGCTCCTTCTATTTATAGCTCCTTCAGGTCTATTGGTTACACTTACAACTAAGGCTTGCCTAATAACTACATATTTTCCATAAAATTTCTTCAATCCAGATTCGTTTGCACAAACTTCAGTGAAGAAAATGTACTGAAAGAAAAGAAAGGAAGAGAAAGTTTCACAAAAGTTACAGATTTGAATAACACCTCTTTTTGTATTTTCTTAACTTTGGAAGTGCCTTAACTCCAGATAGTGTTGGGGCAACAGCAATCACAGAAAATATCAAAAGTTCATATTTCTGGTACTGCTGTGGCTACCCCCACCAACGTCAGGGCCTAAACTAAGAAAGCGAGTTAACTCCCTCTCATTTTGAGACTTGAGTGAACGTGGCAATATTGAGAGCTGTGCCAGTGCACCACAAACTGGCCTTGGGGTGGTGCTGCTGGTACAGCCATCAAGAATTTCCATCTACACCATTCGCTGTCTAGCTTCAGCAGTGCCGCTGTGCTGTCTACCGCAACACACGTTGGAGTAACAGGCTGGAGTTTAGCTTCCAGTCCTGGCCTCTACTTTCCTTGCCATAGCACGCTTCTTTTCAGAGTTCCGATACATGTTGACTTTTCTTGTCAACTCACATGGGCAGAAGCTGCTAGTTACAACTACACCATTTTGTTTTTCATTACTGGTGACACAAAAAAATCTAGCAGTCATTTAAATGTACATATTTTTTCAATACACATTGTTGATGTACACAATTATTTGTCAGGTATATGTGGTCCTTATTAACATAAGTCTTACCAAATAAACCTATATTCTTTCAACAGTCTCTATGTTAGCTACATCATCTAGCTGTACAGTACACTATTCCCTCGCCCAATTACTTTAAAACACTAGCAAGAATCCTCGTGAAACTCTGCAGACTAAATACTAATCTTTAGAATAAATCCATTCTCAGTCCCTTTTCTCCCACCACTTTAAAACTTTCACACAACTTGCTCTTCACTGTCACTTTAGCCCAGAAAAAGAACTAAGAAGCCAGTACGCACAAGTGTGGACTGCATGGGTTGCCATCACTGCCCGGCGTGAGCGTGGCTGCGGTGTAAGCACAGACATTAGGAACATCTCAACCCTCCACCATTCCAGCTGCCTGGCACAGCCATCACTGCGTTAATTAGACCTTTACCGGAGGTGTTTGTGACTGAATGCACCTCTACTTCTCTACCTCTCAAATGATTAACCTATGAAGGATAGTTAGAGATGGCCTGGTAGGGAAATTACTAGGCCTAGGCGCTCGAACACAGTCGTCTGACTGCAGGCCGCATGCAGCTAGAAGCGCGAGCTTTTGGAGTCTGTTGTCGACTGGGAGGCAGTATGGAGACATGGCCTGGTGATCTGTGGCCTTGGTACTTATAAGTTGTTTTGTCCTATAAACTAGGTAATAGGCTTTTTTCAATAGGCTTGTACATGAAGTGTAATTGCCATTCAGTTTAGTATTCAGAAGTAGAGTGGGAGATTCTTATTAGGGTGTTTTATAGATAGCTTGGTGCACAAGAAACTGCATACATCCTGAGCAAGTCAAGTGGTGTTCATGGAGTGTATGATTGTAGTGGAGCTCATTTTTTCTTGTATATTACTGGAGATTTGTGTAGTCATTGTTTTAAGATTACCCCAGTTTTCTGTGCCTTAGTACAGAGCTGGGGATTTTTATTGGGTGACTAGTTACTCTCAAATTTAATCGCATCGCTCTCCATAGCATATTTTATGGCAAGCTGGGATTAATGCCAAGGCTTCCTTTTCCACCACTGAATAGTTTCTCTGGGCTTTATCAAACTTCCTGGAAAAAATACTGTCGATCATCCAGTGTATCTCTCACTTTTTGAAATAATACTGCCCCCCCCCGCACCTTAATCAGACACATCAATATACAGGATATATGGCTGAACTGCCTGAAAGCTGGGAGCCTAACAGTGGAGTGGACAACGCTTTGGATTCGTAGTCCTGAGGGTCCGCGTTCGGTCCCCAGTGGAGGCAGAGACAAATGGGCAAATAAATTATTTCTCTGATGCTCCTGTTCACCTAGCAGTAAGTAGGTACCTGGGAGTTACAGCTGCAACGGGCTGCTTCCTGGTGATGTGTAACAAAGAGGATGCGTTCTGTCCCTGAGGGGGCCCCTCAGGGACAGAACGGAGGGAAACGGGGGAGGTGGTGGTGGGCGTGTCCGGGTCTAAGGCTAGGAAACGGTTGTGAGACTGAGGAAGGCAGAATGGACGAGGAGAGGAAGAGCGCACCACGCGAGCATAGGAGACACCAGCGAAAGAGGGCAGACGATGAACTTGACGCTGAGCCTCAGGAAATAACAAACTGTCTCGGTTTAAGTTGAGGACAGCCGCCTCAAGTTTGTAACGTATACACGTGCGGGAGAAGGTAGGGTGGGCCTCGCTGCAATTGAGGCAGCGGGCCTGGGGAGAAGTGCACTCCAACTTAGTGCCCCTCGTCTCTACACATGGGGCAGAGAGAAACAGGACTAGAGCATTTGAGGGCACTATGCCCAAACCTCCAACACTTGTTGCAGAGCCGAGGAGATGGAATATACTCCTGGACAGAGCACCTGGCACCAGCAAGAATGCCAGAGGACGGAAGGGTCCTACCATCAAAGGTAATCTTCACAACCCGAAGGGGCAGACGGCGATGAACACGAGGGGGACGAGTAAACGTATCCACCTGGAGGACAGAATGACCCTGGGCCTCGAGGATATGCTCGATATCCTCGTGGCAGTCTTTCAGATTCCTAACACCGGTCGCAACATGGTGCGAGAGGAGAACAGTGCCAACACTGGCATTTAACAGTGTGTGTTCTTTGAGACCCAAACAGGGGTCTCGCCAAGGCAGGATAAGGCGGCCAAGTGGGCGGCCGCATCCTGAGAAGGAGCAGCAACGACACGGGTACCAAGACGTGTGGGGTTGAAGATGACAGAGGCATCCACAGAATCCACAAGATCCTATGAAGGAAAAAACTGTCAGGAGTTGAATCTAAAGGATGGAGGTCAAAGTACTTAGTCCACGTAAAAGGACCAAACAAAGCATGGTACGAATTAGTATGGGAAGGGAGCATACGAGAGCGGCCATGGCGGGGACGGCGATGAGAACCTTCAGAGAAAGACGGGTCAAAAGGCGCAGTAGTCAAAATAAGAGATGGAGTCGTGAAAGGGGACGAGGCGGTCACCACAGCAGGCTTGGGGCTCGACCCAACCACAGAGGGAGGGAGGGGAGCAGGGAGGAAGAGTCCAGTCTGGGCCTAAACTGGGCCCTGTAGCGGGGGCTACAGATCCTGGTCTTCCAGGACAGTCCGACTCAGGGGCCTGGTCGTCCACCCTATGAGCCTGGATAAGAGAAGTCGTGTTGTCATCCATGCAGAAAACAATATAAACAGTTTGGTACCTGGAACCAAGGGATACCACCTACCAGGGAGGCTGAGCGCGGGCCAGTGCAGGAAGGGTGCGTCGTCCCCAGCGGTGCTCCCCCTTTTCAACAGGGGAGTCCTACTACATCGTCCATTCTTCCACACTGGTGCTAAGACCCCCATTCCCCCTATTGCCCCAGCATGGACACCCAACCATCCACTCAGGGCGGCCCCCTCACAGGCGACCCCTCCAGCAGGTGGTCCGATGGCTCACAAGGGCAAGGGGGGGCAAAGGCAACCCACACCAGTCCCTGGGAGGTGTACGTGAGCCCCCTCACCACGGCAAGGAGGCACCACGGAGGGGAAATAATTACTGAAGCAAGCGGTTCTTAGGGATGTCACCCGACAAGTGGCTCGTGGGGATAATGCTGACCCTTAAGAGATGACTGCAAGAATTGGCTCCAGGAAGGCTTATAGGTGTCTATTCCTCCTCAGGTCGGCATGGTACCTTCTGATAATCACATACCTGCCAGAGGCAGGATACGTATGTAATCTATTGTAAGGTGCAGCCCACTGTCAACCCCTCTCATCACTTTACCAGCTTTCTTATCCTACTCCAGGATTTGACGAATTAGTAAAGTTAGTCAAGAAAATTGTACCTACATAGATGATTCAGTGTTGCATTGTGAAGCAGGGATTGTGTTCTCCCTTTAATAATTCTTTAAGCATCGTGACTATAGATTCTTTAATCCTTCGCAGACTATAGCCTCGAAAGTCCTCGGCGCAGGCTGCAGCCTCGTGGAAAACAGGGAAACAATCCATTTGGGACATCCCGTTAAAATAAATTAAGATATGGGATAAAATTCAAGAGCCTTATCTCCCTTCTGAGGATGAGAGAATCAGCTAAGTCAACTAGATTTGGCACCCAAGCATACAAGGTGTACATAGTGTATTTTTTATAGTTTTTTGTATAATTATTTTTTTTAATTGATCCAACATTCATGGACATAAACATTGTGTAATGACCCTGCAGGAAATCTAATGGTTTCCGTCTAGACTGTGAGGCGCCGTTAGTTTTAATCACGCCGACCAATCCCTTGCTCAGAAAGACGGTAGAAACTCTCGGAAATGTGCCTAAAATATGGAGTGCTGCAATATTCTTGTGAAATGGCCCTGTGTTGGACCAGAGGAAGATAGAGATGCAACGCTTCCTCAAGCGTTTGAAAGCTATTTTGCATATAAATATTTCAATGAAAAATGTAACTTTAACGTGCAGCATTTATGACACACTGATCTACAATTTCACGGTTAGTTTGCATATCGCCTTCGTACAATTTTCTTTTACTTTAAAATACAACGTATGCAGTATATACATACAATTTATGTCGAGATTAACAGAAGCCATACGCAACAATACTCTCACACCCAGGAAAATATTATATACCCGAACAACCGACAAGAACAGTGAACCTCACAGGCCCTGGAAGCTCCTCCTCCCCCCCCCCCAAGCACCACAGTTACAATAGTCCCCAGTTAAACATACAACACAATACATGTATACAGAAATGTGTACAAAGTAAACAGAAATTCCATCAGCATGAGAGAAAAGTAATATGAAAAATACAACAAACAATGCAACATACACATAATAGGGCAACATGTGACGCACAATGGAGGCCACAGAACAACCTCCACACTCGCAAGGAACATCTCGAGTCACTACACACAGGCAAGTGTTCTACAGATCACCCATGACAACAGTGAATACATAAATATGAAACAATACGATCGCATAAAAGCATAATAATGGACACAGAGGAGACGGAAAACAACGAAACACACACACAGGCATCCGTAAGACTTATTGTATGAACACAGTCACACAAGATGAACATTTCGGTCAATAAAACCAATGAAGAGGAATCTCCAAAGGCACACCAGCTGGCAGACGACCAGCATCCATAACTCCACAAGGGCCTCCTGGAGCATAACCTCCTGGCTCAGAGGCATCTGAGCCTTCCCATCAGGGGGCACCTCGCCCACAACCACCTGCACAACCCGTGCCAAACCATCGGCAGCTGAATTCTGCAAACCAACATGCCCATCAACCTTCCTATATCCTATACAATGCCTCAAACCCCACATGGACATAGTAGAGCATCCCATCCGTACCTACCATTGATTAAGAGTAAACCAGACAAACATGGATCCTTTCCTCGCCTTCTACCCCCCTCCGCCCCCTTAAGCAGGATCTGTAGAAACCGCCATACACCCTTTTATAACGTGCCTGCACTTGCACCCCTTCAACATCATCACTCGACCCATTTAATTTAGCTTTACACGGAGATCTCGCAGAGTGTATCCAATCTACTATTTATAAGCGAATGCAGATGAATCAATGCATCCTGCAGTACTTTGAGGCCGAACATCTCGGCCACCCGCCTCGTCTTCAGATATGGAAAACATTCTCGATTCCTCCTTGTATCAATCTCATCACTTCATCATAAAGAAAATTACCCATATACCGGAAGTCATCGAGCCACATCCTCACATTTAAACAAACTACAGTTCAGTTACGCTCCTTCCCCGACTGAACTTGACTGCAAACCACCACTTAAGCTACAATCATCCAATTGTTAAAAAAGCTACGACATTGAGACACAAGAGCCAGTACCACCATGCAACCAGTGAACGCAGCTTATCCAGCCGGGAACTGGCATCCTTGAACCCAGAACAATTCAATATCTTAACAAGAGCACGAGAGAGAGGTTCTTCCTTCACTGCTACAGTCCAACACAGCATGCACACAATAAAACTTAGCTGTATCCCTGAGACCTTAACACTATTATCATGCCTCATTAAGACCATAACATAACTGGAGAAAAACTCTTCCCTTCTATACACTTGGTAAACTCTGGAGGCGCGCACAACTTAATTTGGGAACGAATCAAAGATCCGCAAGACACACCTGAGCACAAATGTGACCCACACCATCCGGCTCCTTGTGTAAAACACGAACCGGAGCCAATTTTTCAGAGAGTCCAGGTGCCCCCTTTCAACAGCCTTTGTGATTAAATAATACCTGATGAGATTTTCAACTCGATTTCTTCAATTGCTTAATCCCAGAGGCTTTGAACAGCCTTTGTGATTAAACAATACCTGATAACAGTCCACTGAAGGTGAACTGCGCCGCCCCCTGCACTTTGTGCTCCTGCACAAACACCACACGAGTCTTATGTCTGCTTTCGTTGCCATGATATCATAATTGCTTCGTCTAACTACATAGCCCATTCACATTGAGAACGGCAAAAAGAGAAAATACGAAACGTTTTAACTCAAAGGGATTGAAACTAAAGTCTTTAACTATCACCCACCTCGCTAACAACTTCCCAAGGTGGGTACACATATCTCACTCCCTGAGCAGGGTGAACCCCCAAGAGGTTCCAATCTTCCACCACTGACATGATGAGCGTCTCGACCTACAGAACCACTAGCAGCTCACGTCCGAGGTAAGCGCAACCTCTACACCACATCCAGCTATTACCTGCAGGTCAAGAACAGTGTCCACGATGTTTACATCACACCCAACCCTCTGCATCCGTATCAGATTGCCTTTACACAAACTCGACTGGCCTTTGACTCGAGTTCGAAGATTGTCACGAGCACTAGCCGACGGCGACCCCACTCCTGCTACGAACTATGAACAGGAACTCCATGCAGGTCTTGTAAACATTTGTGCAGCACATCCTCTAAATGTCGATCCCACAACAACAACATAATTCTCTTGATTGGTGAACTCCAGGCCAGGAAACTCAGACCACCTCCATGGAGAAGAGTAAGCACTAGTAATGGAACGCTCGGACCCCGACCCCTGAAGGGGACAGCGGCGAGGAGAGACAAAGCGAGGACAACCAATCCATGCAGTCAATCGCCAAATCAGGAGAGCGATTATTCACATCCACAGTTATAGCTGGCTGGTCGCTCAGGTGTTGGTCCCCAGTTGACTATCAAGGCGTGGAGTCGGTGGTTGGGTGTCAGTTCTGTGGCCCGTGTGGTATCCTGCTGTACAGATTTCCTTTACGACGGGGTCGTTAAGACGTATCTGAAACAAGACATCTTTGACTGGACTAAAATTTTCAACGTCACATGACAATATGATGCTTGGTATTGAGCTGGTGGAGGTGGTCCATGTGAAGTTTACTGATCTAGTAGGAGTGCAGCTAGTTAAAGATCGACGTATGTTGGTGAAATTTATTCGGCTAGATATATTCCGGAAGTTCCTCGAGTGGTGTGAGGGTTGCTCTTTCCGTATGTCAGGGTGTGCTGGCACAGTAAGAGTGATAAACTTGAGTGTGACCTTTTATATATGTGCCAGTGAATGGTGCACTGTTTGAAATAACAGATGGGCTGTTGACCAAGATGTTTGGGTAGTTCGTGAAGGTGTTAAATGAGCGGTGGAATAAAGTTTCAGCGGGCTATTGTAAGGGCATGCTTGCTGGCACCTGGACGCTGACTAAAGTCCCTGACACAGGATATACCGTCTTCGTTTTCTCTGATGGGGTTTATGGTCCGAAGTATGTATTCGGGTCAGCCCTGTACGTGTTATCGCTGTGGTCTGCAGGGTTACCTGGTGTCGGCTTGCTGAGTGAAGGTGGCTGAACATGTCGATATCTTCAGGAAGGGTGATTTTTCTGCTTCTCCGAACCCAGCGGAATTCTGCAGAAGTGTTGACTGGTGGTGGTGGTGTTCTGCCTCCCAGCTTGCTGGCCGCCTGTCTGTGTCTATGTCCCTGAGGCTTGCGAGGAGCCAGTAGAGTGTCCTGTGCAACTGGGAGCTGTCGAATGGCCGGTGTATGAGGCTTCATCTGCCGGGCTGTGTGTGGTGCAGACTATGCCAGTGGAGATTCACAGTGTACCGCCTTCTATGGTGGAAGTACCAGCTCCCCAGGAGGCGTCCACATCTGCTTTGGAGAGTGGTTCTAGTGCACTTGCTCCACTTGTGGGGACTCTGGACTTGGGGGTTTTCCCCTCATCTCGGAGGCTTCTCCAGCTACTTCTCCAATAGAGGGTGTGCGTCCCTCTGGACTCGCTTACAGGACCATTCGCATCCAACTGAGCTGGTCACTCAGCAGAAACACAGGAAGGGCACTGACAGGTCATGGTGCCTTGGTGGTAAGGACACAATGGAGATAAAGGGTAGAGTTGATGAGGCGGTAGTTGTCGAGGAGCGGGAGTGGGGTGAGATGGCACCTTTGCCGATGTCTGCCAGTGGGGCCCCCGTAGTGCCAATGCACAGTGGTAGGGATTCGTTGACCTTGGTGCTGGGGGGGAGGGGGATGTGCTGGGCAGGATTTACGTATGGAATTGGAAAAGGGAAAAATTGCATCTGGTATTGATGATGGAATTCCCCGTTGTCGGACATCCATGACCGTCGGAAAGTCGTTCTCATAAGGGTTGATCAGATTTGTGGATCCTAATGGATTAGTTTCTCCTAATGTATTTTTTTTTATTTTTTAGCTTATGTATTTTATTGTTAAATATTTGTAAGGGTTTCTGACGCTACTATTATCTGATACGCCTCGTTACTGGGATACCTTTCGGGCCTTTGTATTATATGCATTTTTTTCTTTCTGTTAATGTTTTCCTGTTTTTGTATTATATTATTCCTTGGGTTGTTTTTACCTTGTATGCTGTTTTTCATAGTGTTGTGCTCGGTACTTGTTCCTCATGTATGTGTTTAGTTTTGCTTTCCCCGTCTTTCGCTTTGATGCAGAGTACTATAGTGTGAATTGTCGAGGTAATTATAGGTATCCCGTGTTGTGTGTTATGATGTTCCATTTGGTATATTGTCCTTGTGTGGTTGTGCATTTTACATTATCCATAGAACAATGTTTTGATATTACTGAGTATTATATTGAAGTGGTGTATTTTAGTTTTTCTTCTACCTTTACTTGTATTTGTCATTGCTTTTGTGTGCATGGAGTTGTACCCTGGTGAGTGTGTGTTTTGCACTGGTGTTTTATATTTCTGTACTGGTGTGTGTTTATGTATTGGTTTGGTGTATTTTCTTATTATTGTGGTGTTCTGTTGTTGGTGATGCATCCTGAGGTGTTACACTGTTATGGTGCTTCAGTACATTGTCTTTGAATTGTATTTATATGTCGTTTTATAAGACAAGAAAAAACAACCACATCCTCACTCAGAGGCAGTTATCACCGGACCCACATAATGATCTTTGGAGATGTGAGGATGGCGCATGTGGGAATATATTACATGCTTCTGACTTGCCTGGTACACTTATCAGCTACATGCCAACTTTCTAATGGTTTAATTGTTACGGGTAATTGTCTGTCACAAGAGCTCGGGGGCATGTGGTGCAACAGGTATATATAAAATGTTTATGTACTTGCAATTTGTTTACAAACATACTTTAAAAGGGTGAATTGTTGTTTCAGGTGTGAGGGAATCTGGGTCATCTACACCGTCCCTTCGTCATTGCAAGTGCTGGTGAAGCAGCTTCTGACGCAGCACGAGCGACTATTGGTCATGTCCTCCGTACTTATAGCTGTTATTTACTAAAAAGACTTGATTTAACAAGAAAACCTTGCGTAATTTCATTATGTATTTGTAAAGAACATTAAGGTTGAAAAGTTAACGTGAAGTGTAGACTAGGCAAACATGAACATTAATGGCGGGTCGTTCTTGATGTGACAACATAAATGACTTGGCTTCACATTTCTTTCGTGCCCTCTCACTCCTTCCTCCGCCACTCTTAAAAAAAGAAAAAAAAAAAACAGTAGGCACTGGTGCATCATTAAATCAAAACTAGGCTGTGTGTATCTAAGGGGGAAGGGGGGGGGGCAATAGAATGACAACGCATGAGATTGTAGTGAGAAGTACTTCTGATGTAAATGTGGACGATTTTATGTTGTCAGCTGTTGAATTTGTGTGGTACGTTTTTCTAGATTTGCAGATCCATATTTAAATATATTGCTACCCAGGAAGAATTGAGTAAATGTAACTGGTCTTACCAGTTAGATTTGAGTTATTAGTATACTTACCCATCAGTGTCTATGGGGAGAATGAGGTTTAGCTCTATATGCCCCAAAACCAGTTAATGCTCTTAATAAACATGAATTATGAAGCCTCTCAGATTACCGTTGCATTTTCCAGTAGATACATTCCTGCCCTGCCTATAAGCCACATATGTCCACTCTGTAGATAGCTTAGAAGCCTCATAGTATTATTTGGAAATGTTAGAGGAGGAATAAAGCAAGAAAATTCAATTATGGCGGTTTGAAATTCGATGGGCGAGGATCGTTAGCCTCTACACCTGAGGCCCCCTCCCTGTCCAACTTGTTGCTGCCGTGAGAGGGCTTGGTGGGCGGCTGCCAGTGTGTGATGCTCCTTGGGACGCTCCTCTGTCCTTTTGTAACCTTGTGCTCCTGCTGCTGTCCTCTAATTATGCTGGACAACTGTTCCTTTTCCTTGTTTCGTTTTGTTTTCCCTCTTCTCCTTTCTCATTGTTATTTCCTGCCGACATTTTGCTTGTTTTGATTATTCTTGTGGACTTCTTCTATTTTGATGCCCGGGTGTTTGAGGAGGCATACTCTTGCACTCGTAGTACTGTAGTACCCGACGTCGAGAGCAAGGGGACTCTTTTATTGTCAATCCTCCTTTCGTCACTGAACCCGATCTCGAAGGACTGACAGTTCTTAAAGTGGCGTTTGTGGGATGTGTACTCATAACGCACCTTTAGGGGGGGGGGGGGAGCACCAGCATGATCGGCGATAGCTTCTTATTAGGTTTCCTTCCTCTAATTGTGGTTCCATTGTGGGTGTGGGGGCACATTCGTGAATGAGTCTCTCTCGTTGTATGTCTAATTCTGTTCCGCTTATACCTTCTCAGGCTTGTGTGGTGGGCAACAAGCCCCCGATTCAGACAGTGTTGGAAGATCGGGCTCTGAACAACCCCCCCCCCCCCCCACTAAATTGGGGCCCGACCTTGCTCTACCTTTGACCCTCCTGACTACTCCCCTCAGCTCCCCTCGGCTCCCCTCCCTCCTCTGTGGTTGGGTCGAGCCACAAGCTAACAGTGGTGATCACCTCGTCCGCAGGCACAGCTCAGTCTCTTGTTGTGACTACGCCTTTTAACCCATCCCTCTCTAGGGGGTTCTCAACGCTGTCCACGCCACGGCTGAACTCGCACGATCCCTTCTCGTACTGATGTGTACCAGGCCTTGTTTGGTCCCGCTTCGTGGGCCAAATACTTTGATCTCCTCCCTCTTGATTCCTCGCCTCCTGACGATTTCTCCCTCCGTAGGCATCTAGTTGATTCCGTAGATGCCTCTGTTACTTTCAACCCCACCCGTCTCGGTACGTGTCGTTGCCGCTGCTCCTCAGGATGCAGGCACCTGCTTGGCCGCCTTATCCTGCCTTGGCGAGACCGCTGTTAGCGTCTCCAAGAACGCTCGGTTGAATGCCAAGGTTGGCACTGTTCTCCTCCCACCCCATGTTGCGACCAGTATTAGGAATCTGCAGGACTGCCACGAAGATATTCGGCATATTCTCTAAGCCCAGGGCCATTCTGTCCTCCAGGTGAACACGTTAACTCGTCCCCCTCGTGGTCGTCGCCGTCAGCCCCTTCGGGTTGTATAGATTACCTTTGATGGTAGGACCCTTCCACCCTCTGTCATTCTTGCTGGTGCCAGGTACTCCGTCCAGGAGTACATTCCCTCTCCTCGGCTCTGTAATAAGTGCTGGAGGTTTGGGCATGGTGCCCTCCGATGTTCTGGTACTCTGGCTCTCGCTGTCCCTTGTGTAGGGACGAAGGTCACTCTAAGTAGGAGTGTACTTCATTTCAGGCTCACGGCCTTAATTGCGCCGATCATGGCTTCAAGTTCTGTGTCAAAGACTTGTGCTATGACTTTAACTCGGAAGCGTGTCATTCTTCATCCCTCTCACATTATGGACATCCCCTTGTGTACGAGGATTCCACTAAGAATCTGTGGTTAATCTTTGGCATTCGTTTGTCTTCGTCAGCTCGTCTCTCTTTCCTCCATGCTGAATGCTTTAAGGCCCTTTCCCTCCTTAAGGTTTTGTCCCATACTTCTTGCGGGGTGGATAGGCGTACGTTCCTGTCTTTACATTTTTCACTCGTCCTGTCTAAACTCGATTATGGTTGCCCTGCTTACTCGTCCGCTTCTCCTCCTCTTCGCTGTCTTGATGCTTTCCACCATGCTGGGTTGCGCCTCCGCTCTGATGCCCTTTGTTCTACTCCCTCCCTCAGCTTTATATGTTGACACTGGATGCCTATCTCTCCAGGACCGCTGTGATCGCGACTGTCTTCGCTAACTGGCGCGGTCCTCGCAACATCCTCCCTCTCGCCTCTTTTGTGCTTTGACTTTTACCCCTCCTGTAGTTAGTGTTCCTCTTCACAACCTCCCTCTTTCTGTCCAGCTATCTCGCTTACAGGTCTCTTTCCATTCGTCTCTCATATTTCTCGAAGTATTGTTCCTTCCTTGCCCCCGTGGAGGGTCCCCCTTCTGAAGTTCTGTACGTCCTTGACTCGCCTTACTAAAGCTATTACTCCTCCTACAGTTCTGAAACGCCTTTTTCTTGAGCACTTTTCTTCACACTCTCGCTCCGTTACCATCTTCACCGTTGGGTATAAGTTCGCGGGCTATGTGAGCAACTCCGTTGTTTTTCCTGACTTCACTTGTGTGTCTCCTTTCTTCGGAGACTAGGATCTTCACAGTGGAGCGTTATGCTATTCTCCATGCTCTCCGTCTCCTGCTTTCTCGTTGTCAATCCTCCTTTGTGATTGTCGTTGACTCTCGTAGTGCCCTCATGGCTCTCGGGTCCTTTAATCTGGTCCATCCTATAGTCGTCGAGATTCAATATTGGCTGTTTCTTATCTCTAGTACATTTAAGTCCGTAGAGTTTTGCTGGGTTCCCAGCCAGGTTGGTATTTCTTTAAATGAGCGTGAGGATGCTGCCGCTAGGAAGGCTATCCGCTCTTGTCCCATTTCCCGCAAAGGTATTCCTTTTTTCCGACTTTTATCCTGTTATTCATTCCTCTATCCTTGCCGGTTAGCAGAGTTGTTGGTCTTCTGTTGTTGGTAACAAACTGCATAATCTCAAGCGTTGTGTCCACGTGGCCTTCCTCATGCCATCGTAACCGGCGGTGGGAAACGGCTCTAGCGCAGTTTTGTCTTGGCCATACTCGCTTCACTCACGGTCACATAATGGAGCGCCGCTCACCTCCTTATTGTCCAAATTGCTTTGTCCCTCTTACGGTCGTGCATATCCTTCTTATCCTAACATTAATGGCCAAAAATGATTAGATAAACGGGTTTCGGAAAAACACTTCCCTTGTGATTGATGACAGCGTGTTGATGATGGAAGACCTTTGGTTTCCATAACACTTCGTCCAAGAGAATTTACAGGAGCCGAATTTGCCCCACGACTCTGGTCTAACAACAATGGCTGACCACTCCCTCCTCACTGACGCCTGGCCTACTTTGTCCAGATATCAGTAACTGATAGAAGGGTCACATTTACTTTATTTTAATACTGATAATTAAGTTTATTTATATGTGATGTTTTTATGATGGTAAAAGTCCAAAAACTAATGTATTTAAGAATAATTCCAAACAAAATAGGTGGTGAATTTATAATAGTATGTGGCAATGATATCCTGTTTTCTATTGACACAAAATTCCCTTACAAGCTACATTTTCTATGGGTTTACTTGTGTATACAACGCAGCAATATTATCTGCAATTGCATGTAATATTATTAAATGGTGTCGGATTTTCCGACAAGTTGAAGGATGTAAACTTCAATCTAAGTACATAGGTAGACATCGACCAAGTAAGTAATTATCAAAAGAAGGCACCAAACAGGGAGGGCTATATAGCACCATCAAATGTGCGGAATAAGCAGAGGTCGCTAAATATCACCAGGATGCCAATACGAGAACAAAAACGCACAAGGCGAACAATATCAAACGTATCCTAGACAACACGAATTCTATTGAGGGACAAGTGACCACGAGGGGCGGTCGGAAAGCAAGACACACGCTCGTCCTGGAAGTCGGGACATTCAAGAAGGACATGCACGACCGTAAGAGGGACAATGCAATTAGGACAATAAGGAGCAGGGCAGAGCTCCATCCACCAAGTGACCACGAGTTAAGCGAGTATGGCCAATACACAACCTCGCCAGAGCCGTTTTCCATCACCGGTTATGGTGGTAGGAGGACGGCTATGAGGAAACACAACATTTAAGAGTACGTAGTTTGTTACCAGTAACAGACGACCAACAAGCCTGCCAACGGGTAAGGATGCAGGAATGGATAACCAGGTAAAAGTCAGAATGAGGAATACCTTTTAGAGAGATGGGACAAGAGCGGACAGCTTCCTTGGCGGCAGCATCCGCACGCTCATTTAAAGAGACACCAATATGGCTGGGAACCCAACAAAACTCAACCGACTTAAATTTACTATGAACAAGAAATAGCCAATGCTGGATCTCAATAACTACTGGATGAACCTGATTAAAGGACCCGAGAGCCACGAGGGCTCTACGAGAGTCAACAACAACTACAAAGGAAGACTGACAACGAGAAAGCAGGAGAAGAAGAGCAGACAGAATAGCATAAAGCTCCACTGTGAAGATGCTAGTCTCCGGAGGTAAGCGATACATATAAGTGCGATCAGGAAAAACAACAGAGTAGCCAACACCGTTCGCAGACTTAGACCCATCGGTGAAGACGGGAACGGAGCGGGAATGAGAAGAAAAGTGCTCAAGGAAAAGGCGTTTTAGAACTGTAGGAGGGGTAAAAGCTTTAGTGATACGGGTCAAGGATGTACAAAACTGCGGAAGGGGGACTCTCCACTGGGGCAAAGAGGGAACAACACAGGGAGAAATATTAGAAATATGAACTGAAAGAGAATCCTGTAAGTGAGATAACCGGACAGAAAGAGGGAGGTGGTGAAGAGGAACAGGAACCACAGGAGGGGTAAAAGTTAAAGCACGACAGAGGCGAGAGGAAGGATGTTGCAAGGACCGCGCAAGATAGCGAAGACAGTAGCGATCGCGGCGGTCCTGGAGAGACAGGAAGCCAGTGTCAACATACAAGCTGAGGACGGGAATCGAACTAAAGGCACCAGAACTGAGGCGCAACCCAGTATGGTGCAAAGCATCAAGACGGCGAAGAGTAGAAGGAGAAGCAGACGAATAAACAGGGCAACCATAATCGAGCTTAGACAGGACGAGAGAGGAATGTAAAGCAAGGAGAGTGCGCCTATCTGCTCCCCAATAAGTATGGGACAAGACCCGAAGGAGGGTAAGGGCCTTAGAGCACTCAACACGGAGGTATGAGATATGGGGAGACCAAGACAAACGAGTGTCAAGGAATAACCCCAAAAGCTTTGCAGAATCTTTGTATTCGAGGGGACAACCATAAAGTGACAAAGAGGGACGAAGAACGGCCCGTTTCAGAGTAAAAGTCATGGCACAAGTCTTAGTATTAGAGAACTTGAAGCTATGATCGGTGGCACAAGACGACACGGCATCAATCGCAAGTTGAAGAAGGCGTTGGAGGAGAGGCGAATCATCACCCTGACAGCAAAGGGTAAGATCATCGACATAGAGAGCAGAGAAGACGCCAGAAGGAAGAGAGGAAAGAAGACCATTGAGGGCAACCAGAAGGTAAGGTAATTATCAAAAGAAGGCACCAAACCGTGAAGGCTGTGTAGCACCATCAAAGTGCGAAATAATCAGAGGGCGCTAAATATCACCAAGAATGCCAATACGAGAACAAAAACGCATAAGGCGAACTATATCAAAAGTATCCGATTCACCTAGAATTCTATCGAGGGACAAGTGACCGCGAGGGACGGTCGGAAAGCAAGACACACGCTCGTCCTGGAAGTCAGGACATTCAACAAGGATATGCACGACCGTAAGAGGGACAACGCAATTCGGACAATAAGGAGCAGGGCGGCGCTCCATTAAGTGACCGTGGGTTAAGCGAGTATGACCAACCCGCAGCCGTGCCAAAGCAGTTTCCCACCGCCGGTTACGGTGGTAGGAGGAAGGCCACGGGGACACACTACGTTTGAGAGTACGCAGCTTGTTACCAACCACAGAGGACCAACAACCCTGCCAACGGGCAAGAATGGAAGAATGAATAACAGGATAAAAGTCGGAATAAGGAATACCTTTATGGGAGATGGGACAAGAACGGATAGCTTCCTTAGCGGCAGCATCCGCACGCTCATTGAAAGAAACACCAATATGGCTGGGAACCCAGCAAAATTCTACTGATTTAAATTTACTAGAAATAAGAAATGGCTAATGTTGAATCTCGATGACCACCGGATGGACAGGATGAAAAGACCCTAGAGCCATGAGGGCACTACGAGAGTCAACTACAACCACAAAGGAGGAATGAGAATGAGAAAGCAAGAGACGAAGAGCATAAAGAATAGCATAAAGTTCTGCTGTAAAGACGCTAGCCTCCGAAGGGAGGCGACACATATAAGTACGGTCAGGAAAAACCACAGAGTAGCCCACACCGTCCGCAGACTTAGACCCATCGGTGAAGATGGAAATAGAGTGGGAGTGCGAAGAAAAGTGCTCAAGGAAGAGGCTTTTCAGAATTGTAGGAGGGGTAAAGGCTTTAGTAATACAAGTCAAGGACGTACAAAACTTGGGAAGGGGGACTCTCCACGGAGGTAAGGAAGGAACAATACGAGGAGAAACATTAGAAATATGAACAGAAAGAGAATCCTGTAAGCGAGATAACCGGACAGAAAGTGGGAGACGATAAAGAGGAACAGAAACCACAGGAGGAGGAAAAGTCAATGCACGACAGAGGCGAGAGGAAGGATGTTGGAAGGACCGCGCAAGATAGCGAAGACAGTAGCGATCACGGCGGTCCTGAAGAGAGAGAAAGCCAGTGTCAACATACAAACTAAGGGCGGGAGTCGAACGAAAGGCACCAGAGCTGAGACGCAACCCAGTATGGTGCAAAGCATCAAGACGGCGAAGAGTGGAAGGAGAAGCAGAAGAGTATGCAGGGCAACCATAATCAAGTTTAGACAGGACGAGAGAGGAGTGCAAATAGAGGAGCGTGCGCCTATCCGCTCCCCAAGAAGTATGGGACAAAACCTTAAGGAGGTTAAGGGCCTTAGAGAATTCAACTCGGAGGTAAGAGATATGGGCTGACCAAGACAAACGAGTGTCAAAGACTAATCCCAAAAGCTTCGCGGAATCCCTGTACACAATGGGATGACCATAAAGCGATAAAGAGGGACGAAGAATGACATGCTTCGGAGTAAAAGTCATAGCACAAGTCTTAGACGCAGAGAACTTGAAGCCATGATCGATGGCCCAAGACGACACGGCATCAATCGAAAGTTGAAGCCGCCGTTGAAGAAGAGGCGAATCATCACCCTGACAGCAAAGGGTAAGATCATCAACATAGAGAGCAGAGAAGACGCCAGAAGAAAGAGAGGAAAGAAGGCCGTTGAGGGCAACTAGAAAAAGAGTATTGCTCAGAACACAACCCTGGGGTACACCCTCATACTGCTGAAAAGGGGCAGAGAGAGCAGTACCAAGCCGCACACGAAAGGAACGACGAGAGAGGAAGCTCCGGAGGAAGAGAGGGAGGTTCCCACGAAGGTCAAAAGAAGGAAGTTGAGACAGAATATGATACCGCCAGGTAGTGTCGTAAGCCTTTTCCAGGTCAAAAAGAACGACAACAACGGAGGTCTTCGCAGCAAAAGCAGTACGAATATAGACCTCCAAGTTCACCAGGACATCTGTTGTGCTGCGGCACTTGCGGAAACCAAATTGAGAAGGGGAGAGGAGGTGATGGTGTTCCAGGAACCACATCAGACGAATGTTAACCATACGTTCATATAGTTTGTAGACAACTTGTGAGGGCAATAGGGCGAAAGTCCTTAGGGGATGTTCCCAGAGACCCTGGTTTGCGAACAAGAAGGACAAGGCATCGAGCGTCAGGGACTGACAGTCCCTGAGGGACTGACGTCAGGGACTAACGTCCCTGACCCTGACGTAGAACCGCAGAGGGCCAGGGCAGAACGAAGTTCAGAGAGAGAGAAGGGATCGTTATAGTGAAGTCGAAAACGAGTGCAGAAATCTAAAGGACGTGATTCAAGGACAGGTTTACAAAGAAGGAAAGATTGGGGAAGATGAAGACCAGAGCTAACAGAAGAAAAGTGGGAACCCAGTTTAATAGCGACCTGCAACGGGTCCGCCACAAGAGAACCACAGAGGTGAAGGATCGGCGAAACATCGGGAACGAACTTGCCCACTATCTTGCGGATACGTTTATAGATCTGTGGCAGAGGAGTTTCGGACGTAATGGTGGAAACATAAGATGCCCAACATTCACGTTTAGCCGTACGGATGGCCCTACGGGCCACCGCACTCACCTTCCGAAAGAAAAGAAAAGAATCTGTCGTCTGCCTACGGTGGTGTCTCTTTCAGGCTGCACGCTTACAGCGGACAACCCGAGCACAGTCCGCATTCCACCAGGGAACGCACTTCCGTGGACACCGAGAGGAAGAGCGAGGAATAGAGCGAAGAGCAGCTTCGATAGAAGAATAGAGCAGAAGAGCAGAACACGAAACAATGGGTATAAATTGGATAAGTTTAGATTTAGGAAAGACTTGGGTAAATACTGGTTCAGTAACAGGGTTGTAGATTTGTGGAACCAATTGCCGCGTAACGTGGTGGAGGTGGGGTCCCTCGATTGTTTCAAGCGCGGGTTGGACAAGTATATGAGTGGGATTGGGTGGTTATAGATAGGAGCTGCCTCGTATGGGCCAATAGGCCTTCTGCAGTTACCTTTGTTCTTATGTTCTTATGTTCGATGGCAGTGTCCTGAAAAAGAAGGAGAGAGCGCGGGAGAGGCAGAAGGGAGAGGTCAGAGAGAGCAGCACTAAGGGTAAATAGGTTCCAGTCCGCTTTAGCAAACTGCCAACTAGGGAAGGAGAGGGGAGGGTGAAAAGAGAAAAAGGTAACAAGGATGAGGAAATGGTCACTGCCATGGAGGTCATCAAGAACTTGCCACGTGAAATCTAAGTAAAGAGAAGAAGAGCAGAGAGAAAGATCAAGACAAGAAAGGGTGCGAGTCCGAGAGTCCAAATGAGTGGGCTCACCAGAGTTCAGAAGAGACAGGGAAGAAGAGAGGATAAACGGTTCAAGAAGGCGACCTCGGGTGTTCGTCAGAACATCACCCCAAAGGGAATGACGACAATTGAAATCACCCAGCAGGAGCACAGGCTCCGGCAAGGAGTTCAGAAGCTGTTTCAGATCAGGAAGAGAAAGTGGGACACTCGGGAAGGGGGGGGAGAGATAAATGGAACAAACGGTGTACCATTTCCCCCACAAAGATACGAGCAGCAGAACAATGGAGAGGCGAAGGAAAAAGCAAAGGGACAAAGGGAACATCAGATCGGATCAAGAGAGCAGTAGAGCTAGGAGCCCCATCAACAGCTGGGTGGGGGGGAGGTGGAGAGAGAAAGGAATAGCCTGCCAACACAAAAGATACTGTTCAACATAAAAGGCCAATTACACCTAATTAATCTTTGTATGTAGATAGGAGCTGCCTCGTATGGGCCAATAGGCTTTCCGTAGTTAACTTTATTCTTATGTTCTTTTGTGCTTCGCCCCCATTTATCCCCTATGTATCCCCCTTTGTTTTTACCTTTATTGTCTTATCACCTGACCCAGTACAGGTATAAATCAACGAGTTCTGTAATTTCTTTTCAAATGCCTGAACTGCGGGGATACACATCACGCCTGGAACAAACGATGTCCTGAAAGGGTAAAAAGAATACTAGCTTTCGGATCAACCCAGCAACCCAAAGTAACAACTTCTAGACCCCAATCGACCAGACCCTCGGTAAAAAGCCAGTGGTACACCCCTCGGCAAGTCCGAATAAATGAAGATCAGCAACAGTCTGGCACGCCGGGTCCTTCTGGTCTGGGAAAGGACGAGGCCTCCAACAACTGGAGGGGGCAGGGGGGCGCTGCTCCACTGGGAGACAGCAACAGAATGGATCGGGGCGGCAGGGTGAACATGCCTGCCGTTGCCTCCGGGACCTCCCAGGCAGGAATGATGATCCCTGCATCATCGGGTGCCCCAGTGGCTGGATGTAGCAGGGGCGCTTCGGCCCATACAGGAGTCTCCTCACCCACCAAGAAGAAAGTCTCCACTCCAGCCAAGAAGACACAAACGGTCGGGAAAACCAGTACTGTTAAAACCATGGACTCAATGATTCCACTATAACGGAAAAATGGACAATCTCAAAATTATACAATGGAATATTCAAGGATTCAAAAGCAAAGCACAAACACTCAGAGCAGTGCTTCTCAAGGATAGCATTGATATTGTTCTACTTCAAGAAACACTCACCAGGACTGGCAGATATATCAATATCCCAGGATATCAAGGATTCCACTGCCCTATGGCACAAGGTGGCACCAGAGGCATTTCAATTCTAGAAAGAAATCATATCAATGCCACGGCAATCACAGACCTGCCCAACTGTGGCGAGAACGTCGAAATTATGGGAGTTAAGCTCACTATGAGGAACTCAACGCTGTCCATTTTCAATGTATACAAGAGCCAGAGAGAACATGACATGGATCTCTCAACAATCTTTGAAATAGCAGTCACTACACCTACTATCATCTCTGGTGACTTCAAAGCTCATAGTGAATTACTTCTTGATTCACCAAGAACCGACGCCAACGGAAGACATATTGAACATCTTTTGGATAAAGTGCCGGAAATCAGTCTGCTTAATTCGACGGAACCAACCCACACTGGTGGGGGAAAGCTGGATCTCACGTTTGTTTCCACCAGTATTTATGAGTTGTGTCATTGGTCAGTGGATCATGTACTGACTAGTGACCACTTTGCTACAAAAACAGTTATTAATATAGCACTATACCTCCTAGACCTCCAGCTCCCAAGCCCGGATGGAACTTTATCAAGGCAGATTGGACAAAGTTTCAGGAAGCTCTCGAAACTTGGCACCAAAACTACACTCCTCCTGACAACACCGAAGAAATGGAAAAAGATTTAGTAAATGCAATACATAGAG